>NC_056726.1:1495249559-1495437059 GCF_019279795.1 Protopterus annectens
CAAACACATCTATATATATATATACATACATACATTACATAATGCCATGCAGTACATGTAATGCTTTTCCCCAAACACATCTATATATATATATATATATACATACATACATTACATAATGCCATGCAGTACATGTAATGCTTTTCCCCAAACACATCTATATATATATATATACATACATACATTACATAATGCCATGCAGTACATGTAATGCTTTTCCCCAAACACATCTATATATATATATATATACATACATACATTACATAATGCCATGCAGTACATGTAATGCTTTTCCCCAAACACATCTATATATATATACATACATACATTACATAATGCCATGCAGTACATGTAATGCTTTTCCCCAAACACATCTATATATATATATACATACATACATTACATAATGCCATGCAGTACATGTAATGCTTTTCCCCAAACACATCTATATATATATATATACATACATACATTACATAATGCCATGCAGTACATGTAATGCTTTTCCCCAAACACATCTATATATATATATATATACATACATACATTACATAATGCCATGCAGTACATGTAATGCTTTTCCCCAAACACATCTATATATATACATACATACATTACATAATGCCATGCAGTACATGTAATGCTTTTCCGCAAACACATCTATATATATATATATATATATATACATACATACATTACATAATGCCATGCAGTACATGTAATGCTTTTCCCCAAACACATCTATATATATATATATATATATATATATATATATATATACATACATACATTACATAATGCCATGCAGTACATGTAATGCTTTTCCCAAACACATCTATATATATATATATATATATACATATTACATAATGCCATGCAGTACACCAAACATATCTATATATATATATATATATACATACATATATATAATGCCATGCAGTATATGTAATGCTTTTCCCCAAACACATCTATATATATATATATATATATATACATACATTACATAATGCCATGCAGTACATGTAATGCTTATCCCCAAACACATCTATATATATATATATATCTACATACATACATTACATAATGCCATGCAGTACATGTAATGTTTTTCCCAACACATCTTATATATATATATATATATATACATACATACATTATATAATGCCATGCAGTACATGTAATGTTTAGCACTTTAAACACACTCCTATGTATATATATATATATGTACGTACATATTTTCATACAATGCCGTACCGGTGCGTATAATGCTTTTCTCCTAAACACATCTAGGTATATATATATATATACATACATAGATTACATAATGCCACAATGCACGGTAATGTAATGGCACCCTTAAACACGTCTGTATATATATACATACATACATTACATAATGCCATGCAGCACGTAGCCAGTGCTTTTCCCTCAAACACATCTATATATGCATGCGCGCGTTACATGATGCCATGCGGTGCATATGATGCGCTATATATATATATATATATATACATACATACATTACATAATGCCATGCAGTACATGTAATGGCAAGTTCCTCAAACACGTCTATATATATATCTATATATATGTATATGCATACATTACATAAATGCCATGCAGTACATAGTAATGCTTTTCCTAAACACATCTATATATATATATATACATACATACGTCTACATAATGCCATGCAGTACGTAATGCTTTTCCCACTACATCTATATATATATATATATATATATACATACATACATTACATAATGCCATGTAGTACATGTAATGTTTTTCTCCATTAAACACACATCTATATATATATATATATATACATACATAGATTACATGTATATGCTGCAGTACATGTAATGTTTTCTCTGAACACATCTTGTACGTATGTGCTATATATACGTATATATACATACATACATACATTACACATAATGCCATGCAGTTCGTGTAATGCTTTTCTAAAACACATCTATATATATATATATATATATATATACATACATACATTACATAATGCATGCAAGTACATGTAATGCTTTTTCCCCAAAATATATATCTATATATATACATAACACATTACATAATGCCGCCATGCAGCACATGTAATGTTTTTCCCCAAACACACTATATATACTATATATACATATACATACATTACATAATGCCATGCAGTACATGTGTAATGTTTTTCTGAACATCTGTATATATATATATTCATATATATATTACACATATAATGCCATGCAGTACGCAGTGTGTTTTTCCCAAACACATCTGTATATATGTATGTATGTATGTATATATATACATACATACATGCACACATTACATAATGCCATGCAGTACGTATGTAATGCTTTTCCCCTGAACACATCTGTATATGTCTATAAGACACATACATTACATAATAACCATGCAGTACATGTAACAAGTCCAAACATCTATATATATATATATACATACATACATACATTACATAATGCCATGTAGTACTTGTAATGCTTTTCCTTAAACACATCTGTATATATATATATATCTATATATACATACATACATTACATAATGCCATGCAGTACATGTAATGCTTTTCCCTGAACACATCTATATATATATATATATATATATATATATATATATATATATATATACATATACATACATACATTACACATAATGCCATGCAGTACATGTAATGCTTTTCCCAAACACATCTATATATATACATATATATACATACATACATACATACACACACATAATGCCATGCAGTATCGTAATGCTTTTTCCCCAAACACATCTGTATATATATATATATATACATACATACATTACATAATGCTATGTAGTACATGTAATGCTTTTCCCAAACACATCTATATATATATATATATATATATATACATACATACATTAAATACACATTACATAATGTGCCATGCAGTAATGGTAATGCTTTTCCCTAAACACATCCAGTATATATATATCTATATACATACATACATTACATAATGCTGCTGCAGTAATATGTAATGCTTTCCCAAACACATCTATATATATATATATATATATATATATATATATATATATATATATATACATACACATACATTACACAATGCCATGCACATAATGCTTTTCCCCAAACACATCTATATATATATACATACATACATACATACATTACATAATGCCACACAGTAGCACGCGGTAATGCTTTTCCCCAAACACATTCATATATATATATATATATATATATATATATATATATATATATATATATACACACATACATTACATAATGCCATGCAGTACATGTAATGTTTTCCCACACATCTCAGTATATATATATTATCCATATATATACATACATACATTACATAATGCCATGCAGTACATGTAATGCTTTTCCCAAACACATCTATATATATATACATACACATACATACATTACATAATGCCATGCAGCACGTGTAATGTTTTCCCCTTAAACACATTCATATATATATCTATATATATACATACACATTACATAATGCCATGTGCAGTACATGTAATGCTTTTCCCAAACACATCTATATATATATATATATATATACACATACATTACATACCAATGCAGTAATGTAATGCTTTTTCCCCAAACACATTCATATATATATATATATACACACATACACACATTACATACTCATGCAGTACATGTAATGCTTTTCCCCAAACACATCTTATATATATATATATATATATATACATACATACATTAATGCCATGCAGTACGTAATGCTTTTCCCCAAACACATCTATATATATATATACATACACATACACACACATATTACACAATGCCATGCAGTACATGTGTAATGCTTTTCCCCAAACACATCCATATACATCTATATATACACACACACACATTTACAATGCCATGCAGTACATGTAATGCTTTTCCCCAAAATTATTCATATATATATATATACATACATACATACATACACATTACATAACAGTCAGTAGCACGTGGTAATGCTTCTTTCCTTAAAACATCTGTATATATATCTATATATATATACACATAATGCCATGCAGCAATGTACTTTCCCTACACATCTATATATATACACACATACACATACATTGCACAATGCCATGCAGTACTGCAATGTTTTTCCCTTAAACACATCTGTATATATATATCTTCATATATACACACATTACATAATGCCATGCAGTACATGTAATGCTTTTCCCAAACATGACTCATATGACATATATATATATATATATACACATACATTACATAATGCCATGCAGTACATGTAATGCTTTCTCCCCAAACACATCTATATATATATATATATATATATGATACATACATTACATAATGCCATGCAGCACATGTAATGCTTTTCCCTGAACATCTGTATATATATATTCATATATATACATACATTACATAATGCCATGCAGTACGTGTAATGCTTTTCCCCAAACACATCTATATATATATATACATACATACATACATACATTACATAATGCCATGAAAATTTGTAAAATGCTTTTTCCCCCTAAACTAATATCTGTAGGCATATATATAGGTTCATATATATAATGCCATGCAGTACATGTAATGCTTTTCCCCATTCACATCTGTATATATATCTATATATACTCACATATCCTGTTCAACATTTTAGCAAGTCTATCTTCTGCACTTGCTTTTCACTGCAATAAATAAAATGATCATTTCAATAAAGCTAAAACATTTATTCTCCAATAAAAGAGATATTGTGTATTGTTACTGAAGTAAGGTTCTGAGAGCAAGGCACTGTCATTTCATGTTTCATTTGGTGAACCAGGGAGGATTGATTTAACTACATGTCACGGCTGCACCGATGGATAAGGAGATACAGTCTGAAAATGTTATATTGTGGTGGGTTTCATCACAACACATTGCATTGCACAAGCTGCCAGTGTGCTTTTTAGTTTTTTTCTCCACTGTGGTAGAGGTGTGACGCTGGTATTTCTAATCTTTGGGGCGGGGTGACGGCTAGAGTCCCTGTCCTGAGGGCAGCTTGCCTCCCTGCAAAAATAAAGATTTATTTTATTTCTTAGGATTTCACCTCACTAGTTTTGATCTTCTTGTTTTGGAAACCAATGGATTTAAAAAGAGTTCTGCAGTCATTCATAGGTAAACTGGTAGAATCCTTAAAAAAGTGTAAGTCAACATGAGGATCTCATTCAAAGTTCGAGACCACAAGGCATCAGTCCACCTGCATAGGTGTGCCTGTGACAAGCGTCTGTGGAGCTGAGATTCAAAACAGCCAAAGCAAATGTGAAACAATGGCTAGGGCTACACAAGTGAATTTAAACTAAACAAAGCAAACTTTCAATGTGAAAGTCATAAAAAACAACATGCACTTTTATGAAGTCTTTATAGTGACTATGAAATGGAAAGAGATGCAGAAAGTGACATGTTTAGTGATTTATTGTTGTGCCCTTAAGCTATATGAAGATCTAGCTTTGATTTACATGGAAATGTTAATTATGCTGAGCAGGACTTTATCAGCTGAATAGCATCAACTCCTGAAAAGTTAGAAGAAAACATTTATCTCATTTTTGAAAGGAAGTTGGTATGGCAAAAAGTATTTGTTCTCCGTTCCCTCTGGAAGTGCATTCATTGTGACTTACCTGAAAAGAAAATGGCACTTTATAAAGTTGCTGTGTCTGCTGCACAAGAAGTAACATGCAATTGGAATTTACAGAAATCTGAGCTATTACATTCTTACCTTTGCAATGTTTATTTTCAAATTCTGCACAAGTATTCTGTCTCATTAAGTTAAGCAAATCATTACAGTAAGAAACTGATGATTTTATGAAGAACTATTTGAAGAGTGTCACTTGGGATTATGTACAGTACACTCAGTAATAGTCAATTACCTGACCACTTCAGCAAATATTATTCATTTTTTTTTCTGAAAATGTTATAAGTACAAAATGGGGTACACATGAAATCCAAGGAATGGGTTATGGGAGCTCCACCCCACCCCATTCACCCAAAGTCACTAAGCAATTTCTTTTAATAATCAGTTTAAGATCAAATGACCTGTTGATTCATCATGATTGCACAGATTATACCACAATCTGGTACGCACAATATTAGAAGTTGAAAGGCAGAGCTTTTAGATTTATTCTTTTTAAAGAACACGTTGCTAGATATAAGGAGGAGGAGAAGATGCAAATGGAAAAGACAGATATTATTATGAAAATATACCAAAAGGTAACATTATTGCTTTCATAATGAAGTGAAGAATCAAAAGGCAAAGGCATGCAGTATTCCAAAAATACACTTAGTTACAATTAGTTACATTGTTGTCTGCATGACAATAAACTCGCTATAAGGAAAGAAGAGGCTTTAGAACAGCAGAGTGAGGAAATACTGAATTGCATGTAAAATAAACCAGCTGATTGAATCTGAGCAAATCCACTAAAATATAACAAAGAAAATCATAAACAGTGGCTCAGAAACTAAATCATTAATTTATGATAATGAAGGACATTAAAAGAGTAATAAAAATCAGCCACAAAACAAGCTTTTCTTGTATAGCACATTTTAAACCCGCTTAAAATGCTATGCACAAGAATAAATGAATACAGAAAGCTTAACATTTAACACTAAAGTCTAAGCAAAAGTTTCAAGGTTATGAAGCTTGGGTTTTATAATGAAAGAAACAGATATAGGAGGTTATTAGATTAGTTAACTTCTCAGCTAATAATTAGGAAAAAAATATATAAAAATGGTTCCTTAGCCAGCGCAGATGCAAAAGTAAATGAAGGGGAAGGAAAGACCAAAGACACATTTTTTAATATCAAAAGGGGAACAAAGTATCTGATGAGTTAGAAATAAAATAGAACTGGAAAATGGATGACAAGACCTTCTTAGTAAAATTCAAGCCTTGCAGTATCATATCCAGACTTATACAACAATAAGGTTAATAGAATGTGCAGGTTAAGGATTACCTGATTTGAAGGGACATTTTAGAACTATACAGTTAAGGCTCAGCTCTTATACATAACACAAGGAGAAAGTCACGAGTCAAAGTGAAAATTTATGATAATGAAGCAGGGGTGTAATTCAAGAAATAAAGAAAGACTGGGATTTTGGGCACACATCTTTAAGGAGAAGAACAACAGCCATTCAGAATGTTATATTCATAAAGTAGCAGAAAGTATACCAAAAAGTAAGCCAACACAGTAATGGAGAAAGGATATTCTGTCAATGGGGGTTACTGTAATTAGTGGTATAGAGAACAGGCAAGAGGGGTCTGGAATTCACTGGCGAAAGCTGACAAAGGAACCAATGTATTGGGTTGGGAACAAACAATTAGAGAGGGAAATGTAATAGAATGGGAAGAGAGGCCAAGGAGATATCTGGACTGTAGGCTAGAGACCGCCTTCCATATCAGGGACTTATATCATATGTAGGCGAAGAGAAAAGGGAAGGGGAATCCTAAATAAATACCTGTGCTGCTCGAGTTTTTACTTGAATCTAGAATAGAAGCTGCTGTTAGAAAAGGGATAATTAGTAAAGCATATAAAATATTGCATGATAACTATAGTAAACAATCAAAGGAGGTCAGAAAAAATTGGAAGAAAAAGTAGATAACAACTCACACAGAAACAATGGGAAGACATATGTATGACTCCCAAATTTACAACATCATCTTGAAGATTTAGAATTTTTGTCTAGAATGTCAATGGTCTCTAGCTGACTAAATTTGCAGATGATTGCAAATTAGGAGCTGTCATTGAATCCCACACTGACACAAATGTTCTCCAGGAGGGGCGGACACAAACAAACAACTGGTGTCAGAGACATGGATTAAAACTAAATGCGATGAAATGCATAATAGTATCCTTCATGAAGTCATCCATCACTGGTAACTATCATATTGACAACACACCCCTTAGAGTTGACCCAGTAGTCAGGGACTTAGGGACACACATAGATAGTAATCTAACCTTTGAACATCATGTATCTACAGTAGTGAGGAAATCATTCTATGTTGTGCAACTTATAAACAAAGGTATGGCATCTAAGTCCAAGTAAGTAATTGTTCCACTGTATTTGGCATTCATCAGACCTATCATTGAGTACAATGCCTCTTTTGGTATGTACCTAACCAGGCATATCCAACAACTGGAAAGTCCATAGAGGTTCCTCACTAAAAGAATACAGGTTTTAAGTAAAATGCCTTATGCTGACTGCCTCAAGGCTGTATCACTATATTTTGTCTCCTACAGGCTTTTGAGGGGAGATCAATGCCTGACGTACAGGGCATTGTCAGATTCCACTCTGATGAACTTCTTGTCTGTGATATAAATAGGACCTGTGGAGAGACACGTATGCATTTCAGACACTACCGCATCTATGGAACAGACTCCCCACCCATGTGAAGCAAAGTTCCTCCCTAACCCAATTCAACTGCAACTTAGACAACTGGATGGGGAACAGGAAATTCATCCCTGGTTTGGCACCTATGTCTCTAATGGACACAGGCAGTCTGCAAATGCATCAGCTGCCAGGTCCTAGCTTGTAAATGTTTCATTTCCCAAGCCCCTTGTTACACTTATCAAGGGTATCAGAACTTGTCAGAGATTTGGGATATATGGCTAGGCCTAAAAAAGCCCTTGTGGTTATTAGCCTAGTAAACACCTATGACCCTAGGAACATATCGAAGTGTTTTTATAGGTTACATGGGTACTTTTCTACCCAAGCAGATTGCAAAGACGTTTCCTCATGTAGATGGGAAATGTCAGAGGTATGATCGGGAAGAAATAGGTATGTGGGAGCTTCTGTACTCAGAGTGCAATGAGTTGGCAGACTTTAAAATTCCCTACAGAGTACTCTGTCAGGAATACTGGGTAAGTAAATGTGTGTACCTAAAGAAATTTTCTTTTTGCTGGGAGACAGGATCTGAACTGCCTAGTCATAGGAATTCATTATTAATTTTAATTCTGGTGGCTGCCTAAAAAGCAATTACTACAAAGTGGAATTCAAAGTCTTAACCAACCATACTTGAAGTAGTGAATATTGTAAGAGCGATGAAAGAACAGGAAGTATGATCTTCGGAAAAGGGTAGGAGCAAATTACTTAGAAAAAATAGAAATTGTGGCAACAATACAGACAGAAAAATATTTTGGTGGAAGAATGAAGTTTAACAGAAGGCATGAACTGAGCAAATTATGTAATTTTGGTTTGATTATACTGCATAAAACAATATATGTGCTGTATAATATTTTTAAATGTGAACTTGTTAATATGGCTTGATTACTTTTATATAAATGTAAGTTTGCCTATGTCACAAGCGATAGTTCAATTAAAGTGTTTAAAAAAAGGAAGAAAAAAGTATGTGATAAAGAGCAAATTTTAACTTTTAATAAAATGCATGAACTCAATTAGAAGTGACAAACCTTAAAAGAATAGACTCTTATGTAGAAGAAAATCTGCAGAAAATTAGAGGTGAGGAATTATGGCAGGCTACACAAAGGGCCTATAATACCATCCATCAACTCTCAGTTTAGTGAAGGAATATTTCACTGAAACCAATGACAAAAAGGTAGTAATAATTAGGAGTTCTTGGTATATTGGGGGTGCAATTCCCACAAAGCCCCATGCACACATACCCTTAATTAATATAAAACTGTTTTAGTATATACAAACCTGGGATGGCTTGAATTTCAGCAGCATGATCTGTCACTGGAAAGCCTTGAATGAGCATATAATGTAAAGGAGTTCACAAACAGGCCAGTGAAACACTGGATGACCCAGCCTTAGAGAAGAGGGGGAAGATAATATGAAGTGATGGGACATATGGATTTAGAAATTAACTCATATCAGAAATTCTCTAGGGTAATGATAGCCAAGGGCCCCCAAGTCATCAGCTATTCTTAATTTAGAACAGTTTAAAACAAGTTATGGTTTATTAAACAACAATTGTTGCAAACTAGTCTGTGTAACTAAAGTTAGAACATACAATCATCTATTCCTGTGAATGCAATGGTAGCTCAAGAAAATGCCTTATATCCAAATAAATAGGGGCAAACAAGATACAGGTACAGATGAGACACAAGACGCCCTTTTGAAATAGGACGTATCTCTCCAGTAACTGAATCAAGAAGAAGTTACTCACCAGAATGGAAACATTATAATGTATCTCTTTCGAGACCTGGGGTCCAGGGAAGTAAATACTGTGGGAAGAAATAGCCAGGGAATTGTTATGGCTTAGGCTTGTATAGGCCCTAGGGGTGATAGCCTAGTACCAGCCTATGAACCTATGAACCTTCAGTGCCTGTAAGCAGTTTTAAGGAACAATTGACAGTGGTAAAGTGTGTGATATATTATTTAAACCTAAATTATGCATAAAGCAAAACAGCTGTTTTCTTGCTGAATGTAGATTAGTAGGGTGATGACCTATACACATGAACTAAATTGTTGGCAACAGAAAATGAGATCAAACTTTATACAGGTAAAGGTAAAACACCTGCTTTGTTGAGGATCAAGACAGGTAGAATCTAATGTACTGTCAGAGATTGAGAGACATATGGTGAAAGAAAGAATGTGAAATGTGACACTGAAAAATGTTGACTGATAAATGATCAAGAGGTGCCTTCAATAAAAAGCAATGCACAGTGAGTGTAATAATACATTTTTAAGCACACAATAAATGTTGCTAACTTGAATGGTGCACTGGTAGTGTTCTCACCTTCCAGTAAGAGGTTTGCTGGTTCGATTCTCAGCTGGGGTGCTTTCTGTATAATCTCCATTTTCCTCCCATGTTACAAAAACATGCATCTAAAGCATTTCTACCCAGGTCTCTGCTGAAAATTGGCTTTGTTCCAAGTTAGACTTTCCTGGTAAGCAAATGTTAAATAAATAAATGCTAAGAGGCCAAAATAGACACATGCAGTCACTAACAAAATTAGAATAGATGGTGGCAGTCTGCTATGGACAACCCACCTGAACACAATATTTTATAATAAGGATGATAGGTAAAAAAAAATACTGATCTAAATGCATAAACAATGGGTTCATGCTCTGCACATATGGGGGATCTTCTTCTGCAAGTCAACCAGTGAACATTGAAATGAGAATAATTCTTATCGGTTAAGGAAACAGTGTTTCACATTAACACAGTCTGATCCAAAATAATAATAAAATATATGTAATTTATTTATTTTATATATTTCAATTTGCTTACTGACATTGTCTGACCAAAAGCCTCTTTTAGTGCAAACCTGGGGGGGGAGTGAAAAGCACTAAATTTGTATAATTACATGCACAGAAGTTTTATAGAAAATCGTGAAATATACAAAAAAGTTTACATAATTAATGCAATAAAGAATACTTAGAAGGGATGCAAACAACTGCAAGCATATACATAAGCAGGATCCTGAATATAATCTTGTCAAGATAGGATGTTAATGGGTGTGAACAGAGATGGCAAACAGAGGAGTACATGTTGTGATGGCATGAGAATATGGAGTGAGTTAGGGATTTAAAGTATACAGCTTTCTTTCTAAATCAGTTTATGTAGGTCTGAGCGCTTTATAGTATATAGCTGTCCTTATAAGAAAGGATATGTAGGAAAGAGGATGGGCAACCTACAGATACAGAATGAGGTGTGATTCACTGGGTATTGGTTTTTCTAAGTAATGTAATGTAGGTGAGAGACTACATTAGTCAAGGAATAAATTCATATAGTTTAGTTGAGTGTAAATGAGGTGTAGAGCTATACTAATTAAAATGCCAATTAAAATACTCATTAAACGTTACTTCATTTTTTAGATTTTGAGGAAAACTACAACACAATACCCATGCAGGTACTCAATGTTAAAACTACATACTTTCTAGACAAGGATGTGTGATTAACCAACAGAATAACTCAGTGTGGAGGAACAGAAAACCAAGGTTCTGTTCATAATTACTGTGTGTTCTTCCTGTTTTTATTTAATTGTTTTGTTAAAGCAGTAAGAATTGCTGTCATGTACATCAACATGTAATTATTTCAACAACGAACAAAGCATTTCCTGTCAGGTGTCATATTCTCCTAGCTTGTCCACTGTCATGTACGTTATCATGTAATCATTTAAACAATAAAACATCTCCTGTCAGGTGTCATATTCTCCAAGGCTGGCTGGCCCTCTGCACTACAGTGCAATACTTATTTTATCGTTGCATCATCTTCCTCAAAAAACAAACCTTCACTTACATTCTGCCTTACTTCACCTTATAATAGGATCATAGGAACTTACTAGGCTATTGGCCCTGAGGCCCTTACAAGCCTAGCCAAGAATTTAACCCATGTTCCATCAAATCAGCACCCTATGCCACTGTCCAGCAGGAACACAGGCTGAATCCCAGTGGTGTATTTTCTGTTCCCATCCAGTTATTTACAAGAGATAATGAAGTACTCTGCTTGACATGGAGGTGGCATCTATTCCACTGAAGGGGGTGTCTCTGGGACACAAATCTGTCCCTCCATCAAGTTCTATTGATGTCACAGACCAGGTTCAGGTCAAGCATGCAAGTTACTTGAATGGAGCTTAACTTGTGGATATACAGCAGTCCCATCAAGGTGGGGTCTGAGATTCCTTTGTATGCCAGACAGAGGTCACCTCTGAGGACTCTGTATGAGACTGAGTAGAGGGACGGGACATTTAGCCTATCTGTGTAGGGTAGATGTTTGAGGCTCTGGATTCTCAGGTGAGGAACCTCTGTGGTCTCTCCAGCTGCTGCATGTGCTTTGTGAGGTACATGTGAAAGGGGCATTGTAGTCAATAATGGGCCTTATAAGAGAGGAATACAGGGATGTTATGACCTCCTTCTCTCTGGATGAGATACCCTTACTAATGAGGTGGATCATGTAGAAAGCTTTCTGTACATCGGAGGCAATATGGTGGTCAAAAGTCAGTTTGCTATCAATCTGGGTGCCCAAATCCCTCACAACTGATTGCATGCTTAGGACCTTGTTATTAATGTGATAATTTGTGGTGATGTAATTCTCTCCAAAGGGAATGATGATGCATTTTTTGGCATTCAGTTTGAGGCCATGTTTCTGGCACCAGTCATTTGTTTGGGTGACACCCTCTTCGAGGATGTTCACATCACTAGGGGAATTGATAACAGCACCCAGCTTGCAGTCATCTGCAAACATGATCAGCCAAAGCTCACTGGTTTTGGTCTGCACCTAACAAAAGTATACCCCAAACAACAGAGGTCCCAAGACCGATTCTTGGGATATACCACTCATTATGGGTCTACTGCTTGAGGTGGCTTCTCCTATTTTGACTAGGTGGGTTCTATCAGTGAGCCAGTTTACTACCTATCTGGTAACATATAGATTGATGCCTAGTTGAGAGAGTTTATCTATTACACCCAAGTGGGGAATAGTATCAAAGGATTTATCCAGGTCAAGGTAGGAGGTGTGCACCGTCTTCCCCTCATCAATGGCTTTTGTGACTGTGTCAAAGAAGTCAACCAAATTTAACAGGCATGGCCTCCCCTTGATGAAACCAAACTGTGTGGGATCAAGTGTTTGGAGGTTGCCAATGTTCTTGTTAATGAGGTCCATGATAATCCGTTTCATGGCCTTGAAAATCAGGCCAGTTAGGATGTGGGTCTATAATTTCCTGGATCGGTGGACACTCCACACTTGTGCAAAAGGGATGACAATGGCTGTCCTCCACTTGGCTGGGATGAAACTGGTACTCAGGATTTGGTTGAACAGGGTGATTAATGGTACTGCAAGTTCCTGCCTGAGTTCATGTAGGATGCAGCCTGGGATGTTATCGGGTCCCATGGAGGCTGTATTTTTTTGCCTTTGAGAGGGCAGTGATGACTTGCTCCCTAGAGATAAGGGGAGGGGGGCAGGTGTAGGGGATGTTCTGATTTACTGATGGGGGGACAGAGAGGTGAAGTTTTCACTGAACCTGTCTGCTAGCAGGTTGGTTATATCTATGGCATTTGTGTATGTTGTGTCCTTGACCACCAGTTCTGAGCAGATTTGAGTGCTCTTATGCTCTTATTTGCTTGTTCAGGCTAAGGAGAGATTGCTTCCAATTAGGCACCTGCTCCTTCTTGGTCCCGGAAAGTAATTTTTTCCTTTTATTATAGAGTTTATTTATTGCAGATGCCCACCAGACAGGTTTACTCTTCCTTGCGGAGGATGATTTTATCCCGTCTGGTATTCCTGATTCCATGCAGCTATATAAATGCTCGTATAGTACTTTGGTATAGGTTTGGACCTTCTGACCCTTTTCCCTGGTCCATTTAGACCTCTCATCCCACCTGTGCAATATTTAGCCTTATATTATTCTCTCATTCTATTCTTCATTCCCGTATGCCCTGCGTATGTGCTTTACTATCCCATTTCTTTATAATTTTCAATCCTTTAGTTTTTTTTTCCTAATTAAGTCATCCCCATCATTTTAGCCTACCCTCCTATTCTGCTTCCATCCTTATCCTAAACTGTTCACCTAAACAGTGCAAACATGTTCACATAGACTGCAGCACTTACCCAAACACCATCATTCACACAAACGCAACTTTTCCTTTTAACTGTCGTTTCTCCTTACTTCAATACCACACGTGCAGTCTGTCTATGTCATACGCATCAACACATCAAGATTCTGCGCATCCATCTCATCTTCAGCCATAAAGGCACAATATAACATATCCACATGGATAAATCATGAATGAGTGGAACTGATTTTAAACTATTATGCAGTGCAGTTGTTTCAGGCGAAAGTCATTTCAGCTTCAGCCTTCTTTCCTCAATTACTAAGCTTTTGTGTAGCTATGGAAGCCCCATTCCTGTCTAGTTTGTCAGTTTCTCTGTATGTCACCCTCGATCTCTTTCATCCTATGGTTTTCCCACTCACTTGTTTTTTGACAAGCCCCTCTTGTATTTCTTCTCCTTCCCATCTTTTGCTTTACTACAGTCTCTTCTTGTCCTTCTATACAGCAACCAGTTCTCAGCTAGGACATCATGATTCACTTGTGATTCCATAAGCTTCCCCAAACCATCATCTTCTCACCTCCCTTCGATAACAGCAGCTTAGGGCAGCTCATATGTTTTTAAAACCAGCTTTCTTGTGCCACTTTTCTATGTGTTAACCCCCTATTTTCCCATCACCATATTTCCATGCATTCCCCCTCTTCTGCAGGCATCCTTTTACAGCCACAACCACCCACTTTAAAGGTACCCTGGATTTCTCCCTGAAGCTTTCCCACTGCATGCTACCCCTTGGTGTTTGGATTGTATTGCTACAGTATATTATAGGAATCTTGTATTGCCTTCTCTCCTTCCTGCCAACATACTCTTATTCTTTCTTTACCCCTTACAATCCCACATAACTAATCACACATCAGCTGCCACTGCCATGTCTTTTTAGTCCTACATCCATTAGAATATTTCTTTTCACATTCAGCAACAAGGAAATATCATCACCGTACAGATCTGCTGGGTCAGAAGCTGTCTGGAAGTCCATATTTTAGCCCTAGTCTCCAATAACGATGACTGTACCATTACTATGGGGTAACTGCTTTTGTCCTCACATCCTTTAGTGCCATTGTCTATTGACACTGCCAGACACCTCAGCTCATGTTGCTAAAGGCTTGATATCTTACCAATATCCCTAAATGTCCCAGGGATCCAAGCAAACTCCTATCATACATTAACAAGTAGCACCATATTGTCATCTGGTGATATGTGGAACGATATGGTTATCGTTGCCCTTCCTTATTATTACGCCAAACACCCCCTTAACAAGTATAAATGGCACCAGTCCAGGGGAGGATCCTGAAGAATTGTCTTACTTTCCTCTCCATCAGCACTTTCTCTGTGACCATTTCACTAGCCACTGTCTTAAAGCCTCTATTCATACATAGCACCCTCACTCCATCCATGAACACTTGCCAAAATCCTGCCTTTAAAAGCTACTCATAGGTTCATATGTGTTTATTAGGCTAATGACCACAAGGGCCTTTTTAAGGTTAGCCATGCATCCCAAATCTCTGACAAGTTCTCATACCCTTGATAAGTGTAAGCAGGAGTTAAGGAGATGAAACATTTACAGGTTACCTGTGTCCATTACAGATATAGGTACCAAACCAGGGATGAATTTCTGGTTTCCCATCCAATTGTCCAAGATGCACTTGAATTGGACAAAAAATGCACAAACTGATAAAAAATATATCCAGCAGCACAATAGCAATCCAAGGGACTCAGTGTGTTGACCAAAAATGCAAAGTTTAATGTTCCAATTGATGAATAGTAAGCGCTTTCGGCTGTGACACCAGCCTTCTTCCGACAACAAATACACCTGATTAAAAACTTTATATAGGCATACCGATATTCATAAAACAATTATCCAATAAATTAAAACCAATCACTTGTTAAAATAATTAAAACAATCCTAAATGATGCATAAGAATGCTGCAATTAAATGCATGATTCTTACAATTAAATAAATAAATACAAGTACTAAATACACAAATATATTACATGTTGTATAATGTAATTGCTATCTATTATAAGCCTTTAATTTTAAAATACTTGTAATGGATACTGAGTCATTAAGGCCTGGAAACTGTGTGGCATTTAAAAAGACTTGCCACCCGTATTCTTTAGATTCTAGTATTGTTTTCCAGGGACCTTTCCTAGGAGATGGAATTATCTGTTCCAATACTATGAATTGAAATTAATGTGTAGGATTATGTATTATGTGTCTATATAGTGCATTATTGTGTGAGCACTTTCTAATTTCATATAGGTGTTCGTAAATGCACTGTCGTAACTTGCGCTCTGTTTTGCCTATATAATAGGCCTCACAGCAAGAACATAAAGCTGCATAAACTACACCAGTTGTATTGCAATTGTATTTCCCTCTTATATTTATCGATATTCCTCTTATAACTATTTGATCTACTTCTAATATATGAGCACAATACGCACACATATTACATGTTCTCATAATGCCCTTTATATGTTGTGATGTGTTAGAGCATGTATTACACCAGTCTTTCAAGTTGTGATCTCTTTTATAAATAACTAATGGTTGAACACCTAAAATATCTGCCAATTGTGTATCACTGTTTATGTGTCCAATTTTTGTTCAAGAGATTTTTTAACTCCCAAGAATCATGTGTATATGTGGTTACAAATGCTGCATTACTTCGAATATAGTTGTGATTCTGAATGTGATTATTGGTGTTACAAGTATTGTTCTGAGAGTTATCGGATATTGTGGATGTTGCTGCATATAAGCCATCTCCTTGTTCTAAAGTATGTGTGTTATCTATATTAGCTGTTTCTAATAATGGTTTATAAAAACCTGTGCTTCTCTTTTGCTTAACCTCTTGAAATACAGCATTAACAAACTGTTGTGGATAATCCCTATTAATAAACATATTCATAATATGATGACATTCATCCATAAAATCCTCAAACTCTGAAACCATTCGTGCTGCACGAACTAGCTGACCCTTAAGGACAGCTTTTTTAACATGTTGTGGATGGTTGCTAGTATAGTGCAGAAACTTGTTCTAATAAGTTTTCTTTATGAAAATATTGGCTTTAAGTTTGTTTTGCATGAGATTTTTTGATAATAATACATCTAAATAAAAAATACTATCTGTGGAAACTTCATAAGTAAATTTTAGAAATTCGGTAGAGTGGTTGATGTATTGAATTAATTCATCAATGATTTCCATAGGCCCATACCAGATGAAAAAAAGGCCATCTAGAAATCGACAATACATATCTATGTGTTGCATGAATTTGGACTGAAATAAATATTTGAGCTCCCATGTGGCCATAATAACATTGGCATAAAACGTGCCCACTGGGGAGCCCATTGCCACTCCTTTGATTTGCTTGTAATAATGGCCATCATGATATAAATAATTATTTGTTAACACTAATTCCAATAAATGTGTTAAAGTGTTTATATCGTCTTGTGGTATAGGCTCTATTTCTGTAAAAAATTCCGTAAACCATGCAACACCTGATTCATGAGGTATGCATGTAAATAAATCTTTTACATCTACCGTGATGAATATGATGCTCCCAACATTTTGTGACTGCACTGCATTTAATTTTGTTAAAAAATCCCAAGAATCTCGACAAATATGATGGAGATTCTTGATTCAATGCTTTAGCTGGATGTCAATGTATTTGGCTATAAAGTATGTTTTGGAGCCACCCGCATCCACTATAGGACGTAAAGGTAGATTTTGTAAATCTTTATGTAACTTGGGTGCCCCAAAAATGATGGGTATCCTTGGATTTTGAACATGAGTATAAATAAAGGTTTCCTTAGTAATTTGTCTCTGCCATAACATGTCTTCTAAATAATAATTGATTCTAGTATTAGAAATATTAATTTAATTTAAAGAAGCCTCAATGTAGGCGTCATCATACAAAATATGTTATAAAAGCTGATTGTAGTCCATGACATTCATTATAACCAGACCCCCCACCTTTGTCTGGTTGCATGAACTGTAAATCTCCTTTTGATTTTAATTCCATTAACATTTCATGCTCCTCTTTTGTAAAATTTGTGTTATTGTGTAACCCTTTATTATTCTGCAGATAATGTCTAAAATCCCGTCCCCAAATATCTTCAAATAACTTAATTTTTGGATGCAGAGGAGGGTTGAAGGAACTGGGAATATGCATAGGATTATTTTCTGTGTTCACAGTTCCATGATGTAAAACTGCTAGGTTCAATTTCCTAGAGAAAAGTTTCAATTCAGTCACAAGATCTGTTACCTTTGCTTTTCTTTCTGGTATGAAGGTGAGTCCTTTACTAAAAATGTTAGCATGTTCTACATTAATGTCAGCCTGACTATAATTGTAAATTTTATAGCTGTTTGTCTGTGTCAGCCCCTCCTGGAGAACATTTGTCACAGTGTGAGATTCAATGACAGCTCCTAAATTGCAATCATCTGCAAATTTAGTCAGCCAGAGACCACTGACATTGGCCTTGACTTCTGAGAAGTAAATGCAAAAAAGGAATGGTCCAAGGATTGATCCCTGAGGGACTCTACTTGTGACTGGGCTCTTTGTATAGGTGGACTCCCCAATTCTAACTTCCTGGGTCCTGTCTGTGAGCCAGTTGGCTATTCACTGGGTGACATACAGGTTTGTACCTACCCTCTTGAGTTGGTCAACAACCCCCGAGTGGGGTATTGTGTCAAATGCCTTGGCCAGGTCAAGGTAGGCAATCTGAACAGTTTTGCCCTCATCCATTGCTTTGGTGACCTTCTCAAAGAAGTCCACCAGGATGACTAGGCATGATCTGTCCTCGACAAAACCAAACTGGGTTGGGTCCAGTGTCTGAAGGTTTACTATATCTCTATTGTTCATCTCCATGATAATTATTTTCATGATTTTACATATAAGACTAGTGAAACTTATGGGTTTGTAGTTTCCAGGGTCTGTAGATTGCCCATCTTTGTACAGAGGGATGACTGTTGCCTTTCTTCATTCATGAGGGGCGAAACCTGTTTGGAGGCTACAGTAAAATAGTAATTCCAGAGGCCCTGGTACATTATGTTTCATGCTATTTAGAAGGCATCCTGGGGTATTGTGTAGGCTCATTGATGCAGTGTTCTTGGTCTTAGAGAGAGCCTTTAGAACCTGTTCCCTAGTGATAATAGGGTGAGTTATATTTGATGATATTTTCTGAGAGAAGGTTGAGGGGGTGACAGAGGTAAAGTTGGAGCTAAATTTATCAGCCAGGAGATTTGCTATGTCTTCTGGCACAGTATAGGTGACTCCATTTACAATGAGCTCTGCACACAATTGTGTATTGCCTTTGAAGTTGCAGACATAGCTAAAGAATGCTTTTTGGTTGCCCTTGGCCCAGGAGGCCAAACCCACTTCAAATTTGGCTTTGGTAGACTTCATTTGTCCTCTGAATAGTTTGTTTAGTTTGATGAGAGTGCTTTCATCCTGCTGGGTGCTGCACCTCCTAATTTTTGCCATGATTTTCTTTCTCCTGTTATACAGCCTATTGATTTTGTGATTCCGCCAGGGTGGCTTGTTTTTTTAGTTAGTTCTGTACTTCTTCCTGGTGAGTACAGCTGCCTCTATGCAGCTATTAACAATCCTGTACAGGGTTTCTGTGAGCAGTTCTGCAGAGCCAGCAGTGTTCTCATGGTTTATGGGGATTGAAATGTTGCCAGGTTCTCAATAGCAGGAGGTTAGCCTTAGAATAGTTCCTGAATATTTCAGGTTTAGCTGAGGGTCCAGGTTTTATTTTTACTTCAAAGGAGACCATTTGGTAGTCTGACCTTACCAGGGAAGGCATTACAGTAGTGGGTGTGCAGCACTCTACCGTATTAGTGAGGACCAGATCCAGTATGGATGCACCCCTGGTTGGTGCATCGACTATCTGGTCCAGGGAGTTTGTGTTTACAAAATGTAGGAATCTCTGTGCATGTACGTTTGGTGTCATATAGGATTCCCAGTTAATAGTGGGGTAATTAAAGTCACCAATGAATATATTATTGGGTTGGATGGTTAGTGTTTCCAATAAGTTTAAATACATGGTATGGGTTTCCTGGGTCATAGAGGGGAACCTTTATCTTGCAAGGAAGTGGCATTGGATTTTGCCTATGGTGATTTGAACATGGAGCAACTCAAGTGCATTGTCCTATTTGATCAGTTTTGAAGCATATTTATCTTTGATGTAAATAGAGAGACCTCCACCATTAGTCTCTGCCTGTGAAGTAGCTGGCCTAAATGTGTGGAAGGCATTATAACCTTGCACTGTTGGTGTCCTCTCCATGGCTTTAAACCATGTCTTAGTGACTGCACAGACATCAGTATTCTCTAGGGTATGGATAGCTTCTAGGCAGTGGAGTTTTATTTATTTATTATTTTATTGTCTTTTGTTAACTGGGTTAATCCACTGGGCAGGAAGCCCATTTTCAGTGGAGACCCAAGGACAAAATCTCCAAACAAATGACAGAAATAAAAATAACAATAAACAATAATAATAACAGTAACAAAGTTGATAAAAATAACAAGTTCTATAACAAGTCCAAAAAAAGATACGTGAATACATATGAATAAAACATTGATTCCTTAGTGGAAGTTTCTAACAGAATAACATTCAACAAAAGTAGAGAAACAAACTGGTAGAGGTAGACCTGGGAAAACATAAACGAGTTTATTACCAGATAAGACTGAAGAGTAATATTTATATGTAGTCAAAAGTAGGTAACGTGGAACGAGAAGCAACTAATAGGAAAAAATATAATTTAGACAGGAGGGAAAAAGGGGTAAAGGGGAATGATGGGGAAAGAAAAAGTGAGTAATAAGAGAGCAGAGTGGGGGTGCTCAGGTTATAAGGTTACATAGAGAAAGGTAAGAAGTGAAATAGGTTATAGTCAGACTGTATGGGGAGCAGAAAGTTAGGTAGAGTGGTGACAGGTGCAGGAGGGAGAGTTGGCAAGGTAGTTTTTCATTTCTTTTTTGAAAAGGAAAGAAGACTGGATAGATCACATGTTAGTTGGGAGATTGTTCCAGGTTTGAGATATGGAGTATTTATAGAGTAATCTGCCTATAGTCTTGTTAGGCCTGTAGGTGTTAAGTAGTACTTGGGCAGTACTACGAGAGATCATGCAGGTTTGTAAAGGGATAGGAGGCTAGACAGGGAGGGACAGACTGGGTTTGTAAAGAAGAGTGTGTGTCATCTTGAGCTGTGAAAGTTGGAGTAGTTTAGGGAATTCGAGCCATTTTAGTTGTTTAAGGGTGAGGCAGTGATGGGATTTGTAAGGAAGATTACAGGCAAATCTGGCTATCTGGTTGTAGGTTTGTTCCAGTTTGGTTAAGAGATTTGCTTGGATATGTGTAAAAATAGGAATTGCATAGAGTAGGGTGGGGAGAAGATAGGTTTGGGTGAGTGTAGTCCTAGCTGTGGTGGATAAGAACTTTTTGTGTGTATACAGTTGACCTATTTTTTATTGTTTTTTTTTATGGATTGTTGGACATGATGGCCAGATTTCAGTTGGTCATCAACTGTAATTCCTAGAAGTTTAGAAGTGGAGTTGGCATGTATAATGGTGTTGCCTAGCGAAGAGAGACTGAATGAAGTTTTAAGGTGGGATGATGATTTTGGAAGGAAAAGAATAAGTTTATTTTTTTTGGGTTAAGTATGAGTTGGTTTTCAATTAGCCAGTGTCCGATGATATTAAAAAAAGTTTGTGTGAGGGAGTGGAGGTCAGTGGGGTTATCAGAGAGCATGATAAGGGTAGAATCATCAGCATATTGATTAGTCATGAGGAGTTCAGGTGGAGTGAAGATTGTTAGTAAAGATATTGAAGAGAAGGGGGCCTGGGATGTATCCTATGAGGACGCCTGTTTGGATACGTAAGAAGGATGAGTAGGAAGCCTGCCATCTAACAGATTGTTTTCTGTTGTTGAGGTAGCTAGTGAACCAGAGAATGGTGGAAGTACAGAGGTTTAGTTCATTTAGTTTAGAGAGGAGGTTAGGGTGGGAGACAGTGTTAAAAGCTTTGGAGAGGTCTAGGAAGAGACATGATACAAGTTTATTGTTATCTTTCGATTTTGCTATGGTCTGGGTGAAAGATAGAAGAGCTGTGGATGTGCTGTGGTGGGGTCTAAATCCATGCTGGGAGGGGATAAGGAGATTTTCCTAAAGTAGGTAGGTAAGAAGTTGTCTATAAATGCATATTTTGAGAATTTTTCAGAGAGGGGAGAGGATGGCTATTGCTTGATAGTTTGAAGGGTCTCTGGAGTTACCTCCTTTGTGAAGTGGAATAGTATAGAAGGATTTCCAGATTTGGGGACTGTGGATTCTTTAATGGAATGGTTGATAAGGATTGAGATGGGATATGCTATAGAACTTGCAGCTAGTTTGAGAAATTGGGGAGGTAGGTTGTCAAAAGAGGGTGAGCATGGTTTAAGTTTCAGCAAAAGGGATTTTATATAGGCAGTGGAAACAGGTTTCAGGGAGAAGGCTGACTGGAGGTAGGTGGTGGAGGGGGCTGGGGATTGTTTTTGGTTGTTGTTAGGGGGAGTTAGTTTTCTGATAGTCTATGAAGTGGTAATTTAGTAGAGTGGTGGTTTCAAGGGGTGTATTGTTAGGGAAGGGGTTGAGTAGGAAGGTTTCCCTGGGTGGAGTATATTGTTCATAGTGTGCCAAATTTTTTGGGGATTGAAGACTTGGTGGAGTGAGCTTCCTGATAGAACTTTATTTTGTCCTGAGTAATACGTTTTCTGATGATGTTTCTTAGTTGTTTATATTTGAGGAGGAGAGAAGGAGATTTTGTTTTAGTCCATTGCTTCCAGGTGATGTCTCCAAGTTTCATAGTGGAAATGGTACCTTTAGGGAGCCAGGGAGCAAGATTTGATTTGATGCTGATTTTCCTAATGGGAGCTAGGGCATTTAGTAAGTTAAGGAAAATATTGTTGAATTCGAGAACCTTTTTGTTTAGTCTCCTAGCATTGAGCAGTAATATCTTTAGATGTTCTTGTTTTTATAGGTTCATAGGTTCATACTAGGCTATCTGCCCAAGGGCATTTATAAGCCTAGCCCATAGTTATTTGGCTTTCGCCACCCCTTTAGTTTGAATAAAACTATGCCTATTATTTTGCTGTGCCTCTGTCAAGCAGTGACACTGAAGTAATCAGTTTTTGATTTGCTATGTCAGAAGTACTTTCAGTTTGCCATTGCCTAAAAGAGGCACTATGGGGGAAGACTCAAATACAAAGTTTCTGCTGGAAGCGAAGGCTTCGCTCATATCATATAAATCCACTCCACTTTCTTCAAAACCTCACATATTCATCTTGTCCACTAAATCAGTTAACCTCCCATGGGTTCATATATTTTAATGTGCTTAGTAAGTTTATGACCAGAAAAAACCTTTGAGGACCTCAGCAACATCATTCAGTACCTTGGGAGACTAACAATATCACCACTTTAAATAAACTTTCTCCACATATTCCAGGTGAAAATATGTGATCACTTCTGCTATCAGCCAGACTGGTTTTAAAGGTTGCTAGGACAGTATTCTGCTTGATAGGTAAAGGCAGCTTTTTCCAGAAATGGGAGATTTATTGTGTTAGGTATCTGTCACAGCATCTAGTATTGTTGATGTGGTAATAAGTATAGGTTTAAACCTTTACAAAGGGTGTTTGTTTTACTGCTGGTTCTATTTAGGTGAAAGAGTTCAAAGTTTGCTGTGCCATTCATACTACAGAAGGTTGAGCAGAGGTCACCCTCCAGGATTCTGTATGAGACTGAGTAGAGGGACATGGCTTTTATTTAGTTAGAGTAGCAAAGGGCACTGGGACCTGAGATTTTTTTGCTGAGGAAACATTGAAGTCTCTCAGCTGATGTAGGTGCTTAGAGAGGTACTTAACAGGAGGTGCATTATATTAAAGTTTGGGCCTAATACGGGATAAATAAAGTCAGACTCTAGCTTATTTGTACCTTGATATGATACCAATAATTAAAGTCATACAAGTTTGAAGAATTTTCCATCCACCACAAAGACACAGTGGCAGAAGGAGAATTTATCAAAATATGTACCTGAGTCCCTGATGACTGTGTCATATTTAAGTGGAATGCTATCTGTATGGTAAGCAGAAACTATGCTTACTTTACCAAATGAAACCATGTTGCATTTATTAATGTTAAGGATAGTCCCATGATTAATATATCAAGCATTTGTTTGGTCTAGCCCTTCCTAGGGAATTTAAGTGCAACCTTGATGAATGGATGGGAAACAACAAATTTGTCCCAGTGGTTCCACATGTGCCCCTCACTGACAGAGGCAACAGGTGCTGACTGAGGTGTCTTTTTGGGGATAAACTCTTGGCTAGGCTTGGAAGGGCCCCAGGGCCATTAGCATAGTAACCTCCTATGGTCCTTTAGTTCCCCTTTAACAGATCTCAGCTTCTGTTGTGCTTGTCTTTAAGAGGAGCAACATACCCATAAGAGACATGATATTTTTCCCTGTTTCCTCCTCAGTCCTTGGTCTACCATCAATTTCTGTCTTATACCTTTGGCTTCTCTGTTCCAGCATTTCCTCACAATTATGTAGTCCCTCTTTCTGTGCCATCTTGAATACAGCTCAGAAGTTGTTTACATTAATCACTTCATCTCCTTTATTCCTATGAAGAACTTCCTTTTCCATCTTGATTGTCCAGTTTGCATCTTTCTTCCCCCCCTCATATGATTTATTCCACCTTCTTCTTGGCTTCTGCATGAGTCTTCCCCTTGTATCTGTACATGTGCATGAGTTGATAATCCCCTTTCCTCAATATTAACCCCACAAATATCATTCATGGTTCTATTGGCTACCATGACGCACTCTGCCTGACATATTTGCTTTGTCCCATCCATAGAAAAATTAACACTTGCTACTTTGTTTCTTTTATCACAAAATGCTTGTAGCTTCTTTTCACATTCAGTGTACAATCCATTTCAGCCATGCAATGTATCCAACTCTAGGCTAAGAATCTACCTTGATGTCCCCAAACCTCAGCTCCCTCTTCATCACAGTGAACTTCTAAAATGTTTGCAAACAGCACACAAACCATTACTTAGTAAATAAAAGCCCATAATACCATTGTTAAACCCATCTTGTTATATTTCACCTGAATCCATCTCCCCTCCATGCTGCTTTCGGTCTTGGTTACATTACTCTGCTTACTGTTAATGCTACTCCTCAGGACCACAACACTCTGCTTCCTATCTCCTTTAGTCATTCCTCCATAGAACAAGTTCAGTCCTTTCCTCACAAGATTCCTTGTTTCACTCATCTTTACCTTAATTTCATGTTTGAAAAGCACCCCTAATTTCCAGTTCAGTGTTGCCCATTGACCTTTGATGCATTATAGGACTATTCCAACCCCTCCCCTCATTATTCCACATTGTAAATTGTAAGTCTAACACCATCCTCTTCTGTATCCAAGAATCACCTTTTCTGCTTGCCCCCTATCACACTGCCACCCTCATGTGAGGTGCACTTTAAAAGGACTTTGGTGAGTAATTAGTGACCCCAGCACCTGTCCCCTGGTCTATCACTGTGTCCTGATGACTTCAGACTGATTTAAAATTTAGTAACAGCATCTTTATCAGCATGTAAAATCTCCCAGAATGCACTTTACACATCACTGCCCCTCCTTCTTACTTTCCTTCTACAAAGCTGCCCTTCTGCACCTATCTACACATTCTTGTTTGGCCTCTTGTCCCTGTAATGTCACATGGCAAAATAACATAACTCCTTAAAATTTCCCCTTTTATATTTGTTGGTTATAAATTACTTACATTTCTATATTTTTTGTTTGGGGAAAGTTTTGTATTTCACCGGGGCTGAGTCTGAAATTGGTCAGTATTGATTAGTGGCCTACTCTGGTAAACAAATACAAATAAATAAAATAAAATAAAATATTTATATACTCGCAGGTTCCCTTACTGCATCTTGCAATAAATACTGAGATACTAACCAGCTATTCTGTCTTTCACCACATGAACACCATCTGCTCCATAAACATCACCTTATTATACTCCTCTTATAAAAAGTTCACTTGTAGTCAAACTCTACCATTTGAACAAATGTGTCTACTATGCTCTAGTACAGTATGCTAAAAAACCCACGGCTGGGTGTGGGTAATGCTGGATTTACCTACATTTGGTGTGGTTTGGTCATGAGGGCTAAGCCAGAGTGACCAAACAAAGCCAGCCGTGGGTAAGTCCAGCATTTCCCACATTCAGCCATGGATTATTGCTATTATACAATGACATTATTTAAGAAAACAGTTAGTTACTTTTCTTAAATGATATTCTTGTATAATGGCACCCTGGTATCCTGGGGCTTTCCTGATGTACTGTTCATGCTTAGGGGACTTTTATTCCCACACATACACAGTACATCAGTGCTGTGTAAAATAAGCAAAGGAGAAAGGAAGACCTCCATTGTTCTTTTTTTTGTTTTGTTTTTAATTAAAAAAGGAATCACAAGAGCTGCCATTACGGCTGTCCAAAGTAAAGCAGCCCCCACTGAAACAATGGAATTTGGAACAGCAAGGTTCTCTAGAAATGCATAGAGATTCCACTCTACACAGTCCAACACCAAAATAACGGAACAAGTTATATTCACTGAACCAGTGATTAACAAGAACAGAGCAAAATGTGTATGATTTATATTATAGAGAACCTTGCTATTCCAAATTCCACCGTTTCAGTGAGGGCTGGTTTACTTCATACAACGGCAGCTCTTTTGTGATTGTTTTTGGACAGTTTTTGAGCTGCAGGAGCCTTTGTGGTATGTATCTTGTTTTTGCCATGTTCTTAATTTAAAAAAGGTATTTGGAAGACTTTTAATGTATGCGAGAGACGGGACAGAGAAAATGAAAGGATACTCAGGTACATTTCTCTAGTTTTGCATAACATATCTGATTAACCTTTTATTTTTCTCTGTCCCATCTGTCTCATTATTTAGAGGTCTCTGGTTTTTGAAACTTTATTTAAAAAAAATAAATAAATAAAATAAAATAGAGTTTCCATTGTAGATATTAAGAGAAGAAAGTCTGGGCAACTGGACTTTTTTCCATTGGTATATGCTTGATTTACAACGGGCAGCGGTTGAGCTGACCAGTCAGTGTGCTCGTTTTGGAATGTTAATGGCCAGTCATTGTATGATAATAATTATGCAATACATTAATATTTAAGTCCCTTTACATTAAAGTTGTTAACCGATTTAGCGTTTCTTCAGAAAACTATTTCATCCTTGATATTTAATCCTTACCTTCCACTTACCTAACTGCCAAAAAAAAATGAAATACAGCATTCAACTTACCTTGCATATTATAACATTTAACTGGACACTTAATGCATTCCAAAACAGAACACGCTAGCAAACTAAAGTATAGAATCAAATTCAGATATTTTTCCCTGCATCCATAATTTAGCTTTCAGTCTTCTAGATTAATTCTATAACAACACATCAATATATTTATACATTAAATTAAGTCATGTAACATTCTTCACTAATGTATCTTCCCTAAACATTACAAACTAACATATACAGCTCTCAGTGCTCTCACTATAAACCTTTTTACAAAATTGTGTTGCTTCAGCCCTCATGCAACACTAAACACTAACCTCCACCAGGAGAAAACATGCATTATTTTTTTCTCTGAAAAGGAGATTTTAACAGCTGAATCATGCTACTGGTGTCAGAAGCCTTTTACCGCACACCTCAGCATGTTTCCATTAGTAACTGATTGCAGATTTATCTTAATCCTCCCACCATCAGAGCATACTTTGTCCTGTGGAAGGTATTCTGTGCAACAGCTTAAAATGTTGACAGTCAAATACATAACTCGTAGCAACCCATCCATACATGCATAGTGGGATTCAGAGATTACTTGGACTTACAAAGGAAAAGAAGATAGAAACAAAGAGCAGAGAAAACATGATTAGGGGTTACATGCACCCCTCTTTCCATACTCAGTCTTACATCCCAAATAATTCTACTGATACCGAAATAATCTCATCTATTTCTGCCATCAGTTTTATTCTTACTGGCCTGACCATAGCTTGACAATTCCCAACGTGACATAGTTTCCTCATACTATTATGTGGACTTTTAAAGTCTCTTTCTTATATTTGTCTTCCCTCCCTACTCAGATTATAGGTTCCTAGGTGATTGGGTAGTGACCCTAGCATGGGCGGGGACATTTTTAAGCCTAGACATGCTTCCCAAATATATCTGACAGGTTTTGATACAGTAGAGTTATTTTAAGGGGTATATGTAGACTTGGGTATGGGTGGTCAAGCATTTACAAGCTGCCTCTGTCTAATAGAGACAAGTGTCAGGGATGTGTTTCTAATTCCCCATTCACTGGTCCAAGATATGCTTGAATTGGATTAGAGAAGAACTCTGCTTTACATGCATGGGAAGCTTGTTTGACAGACAAGGTAGTCTCTGAAACACATTGATGTTCCTCCAACACATACTATTTATGTTGCAGACAAAGTTTAGGTCCCCAGATCAGGTAATTGTGACAATCAGGTAATTCTGATATTATTTGTTTTGCATATGAGCAACAAACAGATCCATCAGAGCAGGATCAGAGAATGGTTTGTAGGCCAGGAATAGATAGCCTCTCAGTGTCTGTAGGAGACCAAGTACAGGGATAGGACTTTGAGGCAGTCTATGTAGGACATGTGATTTATTCCCAGTATTCTTTTTGTGAGGAAATACAACAGAACGATGACATCCTTGGACTTAGATGACACTCCGTTGCTTATAAATTGTGCAACACAGAATAATTTCCTTAGTACTATAGTCACACGATGGTCAATGGCCAAGTTGCTCTCTACATGCTTTCCCAAATCCCTGACCACCTGGTCTACTCTTACAGGTGTATCATCAATGTGTCAGTTTTCAGGGATAGTGTCCTGTAACAGTATACTACTATGCATTTCTTGGGACTGATTTTTAGACCTTGGCTTTGGCACCAGATTTGATCTGTATCAGGCCTTCTTGGAGGGTATTTGAATCTTCAGGAAATTCTATGAATGTGCCTAGTTTGCAGTTGTCTGCAAACTTGGTAAGACAAAGGCCCTAATGCTGGCCTTGACATACTCTGTCTAATCATCCAATTAATCTAATCCCACTCAGAACCTTCTCATTTCTTGTCAAACCTTCAGTGGTGAACAGTCCCCTCAGCACATTGTTTTGGTCCTTCTATATCTCCATCTTCTGTTTTAAGCTTACATTATCATGTGGTGGGCTCCTTCATCTTCCCACTGAACTTTGATAGTCTTCCTGCCTCTTCAGTCACCTCACCCTGGCTTCTGCGCTACCCTGTGCTTCCATATTCTTTTCCTTGTATTTCTGTGGCTTTGATGGCCTTTTTAACCACGTACCACCTGGCAAGGAATTCAGGGTCTTATTGTCTATAAAAGACCAGTGTGATGTCTCTGCCCTGGCTCAGCAATTAAGGAGCCTCAATCCTCACCACTAACACCAGTGAAGGGTGTCTGATATAGGAGGAAAGGATAACAAATGCACACAGTAAAGTGCAATTTCCCATAAGATCACACACACAGATCACAGTCAGTCTGGGGCTGGTTGCTCCCTTGCTCTCCAGGTCCCCGATAAGACTCTCCACTGGCACAGCTATAGGGTCCAGATATCAGCCTAGTGGGCAAGCTAAAACTTCCAGCACCCTCTCTGTCCAACCAGTGCTTTGTGTCCCTGAACAAGTAGCTGACACACACACACACACACACACACACACACACACACACACACACACACACACACACACACACACACACACACACACACACACACACACACTTTGAAAAGAGTTTATACAACCAAACAGACACTCACGGGGAAGGCTGGCACAGGTTCTCCAGCTGTGCCCCTTTTTCCCAGACTATACAATAGTACCAGCTGCCACCACCCACTAATATTTATCAGCTATTCAAAGGCCCTTAAAAGGGTATCCAATTATTACTGTGCAATAGTATTATCCAATTGGTAGTATAGCCCAGGGCTAAAACTATTGAACTGGATTTGTACAATTTTACCAAAGGCATGCAAGTACTCTAAAGAGCTTAAATTATCTCTACAAAAACAGTTGAAAGGGTTTAAAAATATTTAATAACAAATAGTTCAAACACAAGACAATACTTTTTACTACACAGAGATCACAGAGAAATACTTAAAATAATTCAGTAGTACAGTTCTGACATCACAGAAAAACACTTAGTCTAATCTTTCTAGTTTCTAGCCATTTCTAAGAGAAAACACAAGTCTAAGATAAACTTACATATAGAGCAAGACAGTGCTGATGAGTTGGATGATCAAGACAAAAAATGCTTAATGTTCTCTAATTCTCTCTGATTTTAAAATCACATTCCTGGTTCACATTGCATCATTCTTTACACTTCCCTGCATTCCCAGACTAACATAAACTACATTTACATTCTTCACCTCTGGGCAGAAATCAGAGCAATAAAGGGGATCCTATTAGAATGACAAAAATGCATTTTGTCGAATGCATTTTCGTCTACACATGTAGAGCGAACAGGCAAAACAGCGAAGTGGCTGTTCAGCGAATTCCTTACCTGGGAAAGAAGTCGCTTGACCGCTTCGTTGTTTTTACATGTTCTGAAGTGTAGTGTGGTCCCTTGTCCGGTATAGCTCCCGAGCGTGAATGTGTAACAGTTACTGACCTTAGGGTTAGGGTGTGGGTTAAGGTAAGTGCATATATATGAAAGTGTTTACTGTTTTTTATTTTGTGATAGATGTATGGTTGAGTTACATGTGTATATGTTTTCAGCTGTTTACTTTTGTTTTGGGGGGGGTAGAACTAGGGTTAAGGTAAGTGTGTATGTGCTTGGAACTGTTTATGTAAATGTACGAGAGTTACTGACCTTAGGGTTAGGATGCGGGTTGAGGTAAGTGCATATGTTTTAAAATGTTTACTGTTTTATTTTTCTTTAGATGTATGGTTGGGTTATGTGCATATGTGTATTTAGTTGTTTACTGTTTTTTGGGAGGGTATAATTAGGGTTAGGGTATATGTGTATGTGTTTGGAAGTGTTTAATGTTTTTTTGGGGGCGGGGTTGGCACAGCGATTTCTTTCCCTAGGAAAGAAATTGCTGTTCTGTGGTTTAGACATTTTCAGCTTTCGCCGAAAATGTGTCTATGAAACATCGTTCACTGTTTTTAGCATTTGATGTTTCAATATAGGTGCAGTGGTGCAGCGGTTAATGCTGTCGCCTCACAACAAGAGGTTCTCTGGTTCAATTCTCGGCTGGGGTGCTTTCTGTGCAGAGTTTGCATGTTCTCCCTGCATTTGCGTGGGTTTTCTCTGGGTACTGTGGTTTCCTCCCACATTCTATAGACATGCTTCTGGAGCATTTCTTCCCGGGCCTCCACTGAATACAGGATCCGTGGAACCTAGTCGGACTTTCTCAGTCAACAAATGTTAAATAAATAAATGTTAAATAAATAAATAAATATAGACCCCTAATAAAGGACATTTATGCATGCAAATTCTGGCCTTAAAACAATAGGCAGAATTCTTTCATCTAGACTGGTCGGAGCCGTGTTTAGATCAAAGGGTCACAACATGCTTTACTTGGTCAGCAGAGTGCACTGTTGTTACATTTATTTTTCAGTTCCATATGTAACACTATTTTTACCATTTAAGACAACAAGCCTGTGGTTTACATTAATATTTACAGATGGCAGAATTATCTCCAAACTTCTATCTGGCTAGGCTGGCAGCCTTCATTTATCTTAACCCAATCTTCACAACCAGTTCTTCTACTGTCAAAATACCATGAGTATGCCAGGAAGTATTAGTCTGCCTCTCTGCCCCTTTATATTTCATCCTCACAGTAGTTAACCAATACAGATTGTAACAGATACAGTATATCGTAAAAATATTTTTTTCACCATACTGAAATGCTTCAGTTGTGAATAGCCACTTCATTTCAGCTGTACTTCTATTAATTAACCTTAAAACACTACATTTTACATATTCAATTAATTAATTATAAAGAATGTGTATGCATGTATGTATGCATTCACCAAGAGATGACCTTGAAGAAAGACTAATCCTTACTTCACCCCTCTTCAAAACCTGCCATTTGGAATCACCTACAGAAGTTAAGGAACAACATAGTTTGAACCTTTTTTTAAAGCTAAACTATACGAACAACTATCAAAAGGAATCAGACTGTACCTGTTAGAGATAATGGCTGGAACTAGTCCTAAGTGCTACAGCCAAATTTAACTTTAAAAAGTATGGTACGGCAGGGTGTTTACTGGGGAGGATTAATCGACTAGTCCATGTACCCGCCCAGTTAACAAACAGTAAATAAACAAATAAATATTTATTTATCCATTCATCTGATTGCAGTCAAACATTTGAGGTATATAGTCACATCCATACAAGTGGTTGCAATTGATGGTCGTGTGTGTGTTTATTTTACATTTGTTGACCGGGCTAGTCTAACTGGATATATGTCCATTTTCAGTAGAGGTCAGGGGAGAAAAGCTCCACATAAAATATACAGCACATTAATAATTCAGTTTCAAGACATTAAACTTCAATTAAAGATACTAGTCATACAAAATGGCATTAAATATACTGATCCAAAGGATATTGCCAATATCCTGGCAGATCGATTCAGTGCCAACTTCATCTAAAGCCAAGAATACAGCATCCATGGGACCAGATGACATCCCGGCTGTGTACTACATGAACTACAATATGAACTGGCACCTCACCTAAGTGTCATGTTTAATCATACCATCAGTCTGACAAGCCTTATCTGCAAGGCCATGGGCGTATTATCATGGAACTTATAAACAAAGACATTGGCAACCTTCAAACACTGGATTGACACCATGGGCATCCCTATGTCACCCAATGGGTTGCTAAATGGCTTACTGATAGAACCCACACTGTCTTACAGAAACAGATGCTTGGTGCCTCAAGCTCAATGCCAAGAAATGTATTGTTACCCCCTTGGGGAAAAACATGTATCCATAAATCCTTCTATGTAGCACACATTGTCCCACTGTACTCATCCCTCATTAGACCCATTATAGAATACAAACGCCCCATTTGGTATGTACCTCAAGACATCTCATCTGCAAACTGGAAAGAAAGCAATACCTCACTAAAAGAAAGAATCACAGGCCTAAAGTAGATGCCCATGCTGAAAACTCCAAAAAACTCCAGCTATACTATTACATACGTATCCGTCTCAGGCCATCTCTGTAACAAAGTAACATACAAGGCCAAGGCAGCTTGGACATGCTGTTGGACATGCTATCCTAAGATCCCAATCCAAACGCTCGCTCCTCTCACCTTGTCATCACAATAAACAAAACATGTTGGAGGTTGGAGTTGATGTTGTTGAGATCCCCAGTGACTCTATAGACTCTGGAATAGATTGTCAAGCAGAGTGCCTTTTGACCTCAACTTGAGGAGGAAGGATGCTTTTGGATGGGAGAAAGGAGAAAAGGACCCAGGGGGGAGAAAGCCAGTCACCCTGCTAGACAGGGGGGGGTAAAGTAAATAATGTGGGAAGAAATAGCCAGGGAATTGTTATGGCTAGGCTGGTACCAGTATAGGGGGCTGAGCTTAAGTACCCCAACCTATGAACCTATGAAAAACATGTGCTACAAAGTAAATAAGCATATGTGATATAAGACAGTAGAACAAAATAAGATATCCCATCATTTTTATTTATTTTTTGCCCCCCCCTCCCCCCGGCCAATCACTGTGGGAAGAAAGTATTTAGAAGGATGAGGGAGATTCCAGAACAAAGTTATAAGTAAGGAGCAGCAGGAGAGACTAGTTTAAAGAGAACAGAGTTGGGAGAAATTTGGTTGAGGGGTAGATACTCAGAGCGACGGGAGAAGTTCATTATGTATATCTTGGAAAGAATAAGTCCGACACAGAGGTAGTGGACTTTAAAGAGAAAACTGAGTAGAGGTGGAATAGCAAAGGAAGAAATAGATGATAAAGATAACTGGATGAGAGAATCTTAGTCTGGGTTAGTACAGGGACAGAGCCAGTAGCTAGTTAGAAATGCTTTAAGTTTATTTTTGAAAAGTGTAGTAGAGGAGAGAGAGGTAAGTTCAGAGGGCAGTAGGTTCCAGCTTTTACCCACTGCATTAAAGAACAGGGAGTCACCTGCTTTATAGTAGGGTTTATGTACAGAAACCAGTAGTTTGTGGGCTGAGTGTAGATTTCTAAGATTGTTATATGGGCTGATAAGATTTGTGAGAATTGGTGTTTTACCTGGATAATAAAAGGTTTTATGGGTAATAATTAGTTGTTGAAATAAAATCTGATTGTGCAGTTCAAGCCAGCCCAGTTGCTTCAGATTTTGGCAGTGGTGGGTTTTAAAGGGGGAGCCAGTAGCACATCTGGACTAATCTATGAAACTATGAACCTATTATAGGAGATTGCAAGCTTGTTGAGGTTAGTTTTAGACAGACTGGTGTATATAGGAGAGGCATAAAAGAGAGTAGAGATAAGGTGGGTATGGGCAATAGTAGTTCTGGCTGAGGGAGTGAGGAAGGGTTTGATTTTGTAGAGGGAGCCTAGTTTACGGTTAACTGATTTTATTGTGGAGTTGATATGAGTATCATAGTTAAGGCTGTTATCAATAGTAACTCCTAAGAGTTCGGTAGAAGTGTCAGGAGAAATGACTGTGCCATTTTTGGATTTGATAGAGAAGTGAAATGGGGTAGATTTTTGTGAAGGAGTAAATATTAGAAGTTTAGTCTTTTTTGCATTGAGGAGGAGACTGCATTGTAAAAAACAATCTTCTACAAGCTCAAAGGCATTTTGGGTAAGGGACTGCAGTTCAGAAGGCCCTGTAGCTGAGGATATTAATGTGGAGTCATCAGCGTATTGTATAGTTACAGCTTGAGGGATACTAATGGATAGATAATTTATAAAGATGGAGAATAGAAGAGGGCCTAAAATAGATCCTTGGGGTATGCCAAGGGTGACAGGAAGAGGGGCAGATAGAGTGTTTTCCCAAAGCACTGCTTGTTGCCTGTTATCTAAGTAGGACTTGAACCACTGTAGTGCTTCAGTATCTAGTGAGAGGGGCTTGAGAAGATTCAAGAGTAGTTGATGGTTACCCATGTCGAATGCTTTTTAAAGATCAATAAAGATAGCAGAGGACAGTGTGTAGTTGTTACGTTTTTTGTTAATGTGGTCAGAAAATGACAGGAGGGCAGCAGTGGTGCTATGAAAGGGTCGAAAGCCATTCTAGCAGCAGTGAGCTGAAAAGATACAGAAATGACTGCCACATATGAATTAATTTTTTTTGTTCATTTATTTACTGTCAAACATCTGAGTTATTAAAAATGTTTGATTTTATTTTTATTTTTATGACACATTATGAATATATGCCATATTACTATTTTGAGCTTTACCTGCAACTATTTTGCAGATAGTTTAGTAATAAAATACCAAAGATGCAAGAATCTCGTATTTCTGTGCATAGCTCCAACATTCTCCATCTGGTTGCATAGGGTCTATATTATAATATCGATATCTTAAAATGTCGAATCTCACTTGTATGACATGAAAATGCCAAACTCCAAGGTTCCCGAACAGCCAAATCACTGATTTTTTTCCAACAGAAAGAAATCGGTTGGAAAAACACCAACGCCACACAAAAACAAACATATTTAAGTGGAGGGCTTCACCCCCACACCCCCCATAACTAAATATTCTAACTCTGAGACCACACTATAGTCAGGGAAAGGGCAGGTGTAACAGAATGGCCAACTGATTTCTTTCCGTTGGAAAGAAATCGGTGATTTGGCCGTTCGGGAACCTTGGTGTTCGACATTTTTGTGTTGAACAAGTGAGATTCGACATTTTAAGATGTTGATACTATAATATAGACCCAGTTGCATATTAGGATGGTACTGCACATAACCAGTCTACATGTAACTCATGAATGGCCCCTCAGAAAAATAAAGTATGTCGTACCAGAGAAAAAGTGGGTTATCTTCCAGAAATATGATGACAAAATTGGCCTAATGGTTAAAGTATTCACCTCCCATGCACAAGGTACAAAGTTCAATGCTGACTTCTGGTCAGCAGTTGTGTTGTGTTTGCATGCTGTCACCATATCACTCTGGGATTACTCTCAAAAACCTGCTGGGTTTTTCCACCGCAAACTCACACAAGAATGGAGTTGTGGGCATCGCAGACACTAGATGGTGCCTATCAGGGGAAGAGTTGTATAGACCAACCACTTTGGGCATCAACTATGAGGCACAGTATCCCCTAGGTAGGTGAACACAGACAAGGCTAGCCAATTGAAAACATTTGCTCTAGGTGATTTGGTCACATTGCTTAATGTTGCCATAAATTGGGCTTAGGTATTTGTCAGTAATAAATGAGTTGAAGACTTGTGCTTCTCTGAACTCCCATTAGGTCCAGCAGCTCTGGGTCAGTAAGCTACAGTCCAGTAGCCCAGGGAGAGCTTTATTGAACAAAGCCTGGATGTAGAACCAATCAATCTGCCAAACATGAGCTACGGATTGCTGCTCAGAATAGGTTCAGTGACAAGATGGTGAGGAGGATGGACATCCTCTGTATTGATGAGAAAAGGTGGAAGGGTACTTTAGCAAAGCCACTTAGCTTGGAAGAACAGACTAGAAATGGTGTGGGAAGTAGGTTGAGGAAGAGTCTTCAAAAGGCAGTGATGGAGGTCATCAGAATTAGTGACAGCATTTTGGCAATCAGACTCTGGTGTGAGACTAGAGAAGTGTTCATAATATTAGCCCTATGACCCACAACAGGGTCACTCAAGTGGCAGTTGCAGAATATACTAAATAAAGCAGAACAACATGAGTTGGTGTTGATAATGGGGGACTCGAACAGCCACAACAGGCTATGATGACTGACTGGGTCCATGGGGGAGCTGCAACAGGAATAAAGGAGAAGCTTGATGGTACCCAACATATGGATCAGGAAGAGACAGGTAGAGAATCACATCATCACACACAAAAGTGACCAATGCACACCTCAGGTAAACTTCCTCATACTAACGGGGGTAGAATCAGCAACAGTAAAGTCATCTCTAGCAACAAAGTCACCACACAGCATAAACTGCTAGTTCCTACAAGCAGCTGCAGTGGTCAGAAAAGGCTTTAAGATCAACAGAGATTAGGCTGAAGACCTGGAAGTTGACTGGAGAGAAAATACAAGAGATCAAGGAAAGACTCAGGTATCTAGTACCTCATGAAGAAGATGAAATATGTAGAGTTGAAGAAGAATGGCACCTTAAAACAGCATGTGTGAGGACTACAGAACAGATATGCAGCCAGACCAAGAATTGAAATGAGATAAATAAAATTGGTGACAGAATGCATAAATCAAGGAAGTCATCCAAAGAAAGAAGGAATGCAGGAAAACATGAAAGAAAAAATGGGTGAGGGTAAGAAGGAATGCCAGGTGGCTAACGATGAGGCTAAGAGAGCAGTCGCAGTAGTACAGAACAAGTCATTAGAGGCACTCTATTATCTTCTGGAAAGTGACTCAGCAGATACTTCCACTAGCTTCTGAATCAAGACCCCCTCCCCCACAGCCACAGAAGCTATATTGCCCCATTTACATCCTACAATGAAAAAAAAAAAAAGAGGAGCCCACCCTAGAAGGCATACGGACAGCACAAAGAAAAAGAAAGGCAAAGGAAAGAAGCAGGGTCAGATGAGGTCACAGCAGATATGATCCAGATTTTGGGTTAGGGGAGAAATGCCTTTAGAGAGTGCTCATAACAATACGGAGAGAAAAGTGTATCCCAGATGACCAGAGAATAAGCATTGTAGTGCCATTTTACAAAAACAAAGGGAGCATTTACTACTGTGGGCAGTACAAAGGAATCAAACTCCTGTTACACTGCATGGAAGTTCCGGTGAGGATGATTGATAAATACACAGAAGAGTAGACAGTATGATGGGAAATGGTCAGTTTAGATTCAAATTAAGATGAATCACAACTGACCCCCATATTTCTAGAGATTCATATCATTGAGAAGATGCTAGAGATGAGGAAAGAGTCCAGATGGGCATTCCTTGACTTTGAGAAAGCATATGACAAGTTCCCAAGAAAGTTGATTTGGGCATTTACGCAATGGTTCAAAGCCCAGAAACATTGGTAGAATTAGTGCAGACTATGTTCAAGGACGCAATGACTCAAGTACGAACAGTGTTTCATCTCACAGAGGGGTTCCCAGTGGGAAGGTGTGTACATCAGGGTTCAGCTCTGAGCCAACTGCTATTCATACTGGTGATGGAGTAGCATTAGCAAACAGGTTGGAGAAGACAGATCAACAAAGCTACTGTATGCAGTTGATGTGGCATTACAGGCTGGCTCTGAACAAGAACATCAGCAAATGATAGAGGAATGGAATGCAAAACTGAAGGCACATGGAAAGAAACTTAGCATGGATAAAACTGTCATAATGGCAGCAAATGAGAGATATCAGAAGAAGATGAAAATTGAAATAGAAGGGGAAAGCCTGGAATAGGTTAACCATTTCAAATATCTGGAAGGAGTCACTGAGGAGAAGGGAATTTGGAATGAAGTGGCAAAAGCTAGAATCAAATGGGCTGCAGTGAACTGGCACAGAGTTTCAGAATAGTGCGTGACAGAAGAATGCCAAAGAAGTTGAAAAGTAAGGTGTGCAAAACAGTGGTGTGACGAGTACTACTGTGTGGTATGGAAACCTGGGCCATAAAGACAGAGCAGTTGAGGAAGCTAGAATTGACGAAGTGTCTGAGATGGCTGATAGGATGCATGGTGTGGGATAGATGAAGAAATTAGGACAGCCAAACAGAAGCAGAAGTAGCTCCAATTAAAGAAAAAGTCAAATAGCAAAGATTATGGTGGTTGGGGCACATGTGCATGGTGAAGAAGATTTGGGCAAGTAGAAATAAGGGCATCCAGCAAAGAGATGGGTAGACTGAGTGACAGAAGACCTGCGACAGTCAGGCATGACTGTCAGAGAAGGTAGGAGAGTGGCATTGAATTAACAGAGATGGTGAAAGTTTACATGGCACCTCTTACTTATGTAGAAAATTTGTAAAAGGATGGTGTTGCTGATGATGATTTTTCCATAAATATGATAACTATATGCCATGTATTATTATGTCTATTAATAACTTGAAGAAGGTATTTATATGGTATTCCATAGTATCAAACAAAGGCATATCTAATGCTGGAAAAACCTTGAACTGATAATTAGTGCTTAATTTTTGTGTTATTTGTTTAATCTAAAATCCACTCTATGGCTGGCTGATGAAGAGGACTATATGCTAAAGAAATTTCATATTTTAATGTTTTTGTAGTTTTTGAGTAACTTTTTGTAGTTTTTGAGATATTTGTGCATTTGTTTACAGATAGGTTACAAAAAACTGCATTCTTAGAATTTTAGGCCAGGTGAAACCTATCCAGACACAAAATGTACGGGTGTCAGGAGGTATAAAATTCCTCTCAGGCTAGCTATGAAAAGGTTAATGAGAATTTAAACTGACCAAAGGTCAAACTGTTTAGTTTTCTTTCATCATTTAGGTATTCATTCCTACTCAGCAATTGTAGCCACTTTGTTGACTATATACACCTCAGATGTCTGATTGTAATGAAAATAATGACCAGAATATGTATTTCAGCTTTATTTCATGCAAACAGTCATGACAAGAGTTTGCAGTTTGCATTCTACAAATACATATTAACCATGCAAAATAGAATAAACCATTACATTCTAGCAAACTGCATTGAGGATGCTCATTTTTATCCCTGCAAATCTCCCTTCTTTGCCAGCAAATGTAACTACTTTATTGACAATATCCACCTCAGATGGTTAATTGTAATGAAAATAATGGCCACACTAAGTTGTTTCATACTAGCTAGCCATAAGAAATATTCCAGTGTATCTCATAAAATATTCATTAACCATGCAATGCCATGTCCACTGCCATTATATTCAAGTTGCTTGCCAGGATAAAAAGTACTTACTATAACCCAGACCATCACTAGAGCTTCACTCAACCACAGGATTTCTTTGCAAATTCCCACAATGCTGCTTACTGCAAGCAATCACTAATATATCCACTTCCTTTTTCCAATTTTCAAGGATTCTCCTTCCTGCCATCCCACTCATAATCTACACATCCAATCTGAGAATCACAACGGCTTCCTGGACAAGTTGCACAAATCATGAGTTGGACGAAACAGAAAACCATATGCCCTATAGGGTACCACAGTTGTGGTTCCATTAAAAAGGGATTACACGGGGTTTAGGATATCATTTTTCTTCTTCCTTAAAAATAAAAGTATAAATAAAAATAAGGATAAAAACACCCCTAGCATGAATGATATCATAGCTGGTTGCCTAATTCAGCTATCCCTAAGACTCGTCATGACAACTAAGACTGGCCACAACCCATAGGACTAGCCATGATTTCAGGTGACACAATATTGGTTTAACATGCAATAGGAATTAGTTAAGTTATGGAATGTTGGTTTCATGGGACAATAGGTTACTGACTAAGGGATTACATGAGCCAGTAATTAACAGAATCATTTATATTTACATTCTATTTTTCCAGTGCTGTTGATTCTTGGAGAATATAATTGAACGATACTTGTTTGCCTATCTTCAAGAGGATTAAGACATTAAACTTTCTTTTGCCAAAGAAAAGAAGGGGAATGTATTTGAATGCATTGGATTAGGATTTGGTGTTTTAGGTAAGTTTTCCAATAAAATCATTAGAGAAATTGTTAACATTAATTACACAATGATCACTTTCTGGAAATATGACATTAGGAGCAACTAATTAGGGTATCAGATGGAGAGCCTTCTTAGACACTTTAAATAATTTGTAAAAGTTGAAAGAGCTTAAGGAATGCATGAATGTTGCCTTACTTAGGTGGGAAAATAATTTATTTCAATTATTTTACCAGCAATTTGCTTCTGAAGCTAGGATAGGAAATAGCAAATTTATGATAGGGGTTGGCAAACAACATGTTTCTAATACAACCAGTAATGAGATATCCATATACATGCCTTCAATGCAGATATTTTTTCATTTTTACCCTATGATTAAACACAGTACATTTCCACATTGTCTTCATAATAATCAGAATTCCATTATGTTCATAGATACCAGTAATATCATGGGAGATGCTGGTTAGGGATTTTACAATGCATATGCATTTAGTATGAGATACATGAGATTGTACAACACGATACTATAATAAATTTAAATATTCCAGGAGACAGATTAAACCACAATCAAGAAAGTTATGAAGTACTGTAAAAATACAAGTATATTTCCCTTCTGTCAACATTTGTTCGTGATAAAAAACACAGTTTCAAAATGAAACATTTAACAATATGATCATAATCTAGATGGCACACTCTAGGACACAACTGATCAGATGTGCTGAATAAATCTTTGAGTTCATCTGTTTGATAATTCTTAAAAATCTAAATTTTCAGACGATGGACACAGCCGGTTTGCTAAATTCAAGTCACATCACTATATATATATATATATATATATATATATATATATATATATATATATATATATATATATATATATGTACATATATATATAGGTTTTCTATACATGGTCGACATTTAAGAATGTTGAAGACCATATGGCCGAGACCATATGATCGACATTCAAAATGTCGACCATGTAATAAAAAAAAGATAAACTCAACAATAACTTACCTTCACACTAATAGCAGGGGGGCTCCTCCCCTGCACCCCCCTGAGGGGGGCACCATCCCCATTCTACCCCTTGTAACTTAAATATACCAATTCAGAGATTGCACTACAGTGCAGAAGATGGAAATCTTTCCATTCTGCACTGTACAGAGATGCTGGTTCCGCATGGTTGACATTTTGAATGTCGATCATATGGTCTCGGCCATATGGTCTTCAGCATTCTGAAATGTCGACCATGTGAAGGGGACCTAGGCTATCTGCCCGAAGGCATTTATAAGTCTAGCCAGAATGTGTTGGCTTTCACCGCCCCCTAGATTAGTTCCCTGTGCCTCTGTCCAGCAGAGCCACTGCAATGATCCCCAGGGTAAACTTTCTATTTCCCATCCACTCGGCAAGGAGCTCTGCCTAATGTATATTGGAATCTTGTTCCAAAGCATGGGAAGTCTCTGGGACAGGAATCTATCCCTCCAGCATGTCCTATTTATTGTTGTGGTGAGGTTTAGATCCCTAGAGTGTGTGGCTCAAGGGGATAAGGTTTTCTTTAGGTGGAGCATGTCCATCAGTTTTGGGTTGGACATGGCCTTATATGTCAGGCAGAGATCACCTCTGAGCAGGCGGTATGCAACCAAGTACAGCTGGAGTTTCTTCAGTTGAGTTGCATAGGGCATCTGTTTGAGGCCAGTGATCCTCTTGGTGAGGTACTTCTGTGGTATTTCCAGCTGTTGCAGGTGTCTTGTAAGGTACATCCCAAATGGGGCACTGTACTCTATGATGGGTCTGATGAGTGATGAGTAGAGGGGCACAATGACCTCTTTTGATCTGGATGCAAACCCTTTTGTGATTAGGTGGGCCACATAGAAGGATTTTCTAACCACTTTGGCGATGTGATTATCAAAGGAGAGATTACTATCTACTTGGGTCTCCAAATCCCTTATTACATTTTCCGTATTTAGGGGACTACCACCTATGTGGTAGTTTGTGGGTACTTTGTTATTTCCATAGGGAATAACTATGCACTTTTTGGTATTTAGCTTGAGGCCATGATTTTGACACCAGGTATCCGTCTCAGTGAGACCCTTTTGGAGGATGTCAATTATAGCCCCTAGTTTGCAGTTGTCTGCGAACTTGGTCAGCTATAGTCCTCCTGTGCTTGTCTGTATCTCTGAGAAGTATATGCCGAACAGGAGGGGTCCTAGGACTGCGTCCTGGAGAATGCCACTTGTAACCGGTTTAGAGTCAGACCTAGCTCCCACAACTCTCATCATATGGGTTCTGTCCGTGAGCCAATTTGCAACCCATCTTGTGACATAGGGGTTTATGTTCAGGCTGGTAAGCTTGTCTATAATACCAGAATGGGTAATGGTGTCGAAGGCTTTTGCGAGGTCTAGGTAGGCTGTGTGTACCACCTTTCCCTCATCTATAGCCTTGGTAACTGTCTCAAAGAAGTCCACCAGGTTTAGGAGGCATGATCTACCCTTAACAAAGCTGAACTGGGTAGGGTCCAGTGTTTGGAGGTTCCCAATGTCTCTGTTAATGAGTTCCATGATGATGCGCTCCATAGCCTTGCAGACCAAGCTAGTCAGGCTTATAGGGCAATAGTTCCCGGGGTCTGCTGTGGCTCCACCTTTGTGGAGTGGAATAACTGTTCTTGTGCACCACTCTATGGGTATGTAGCCTGTGAAGAGGCTGAGTTTGAACAGTGTGTTTAGGTGAGGGGTTAATTCATCTTTGAGCTCATGTAGAACGCAATCTGGGGCACCGTTCAGTCCCATTGATGCTGTGTTTTTGGCTTTGGAGAGGGCTATTTTAATCTGAGTGTCTGTGATTTCAGGGGCTCTACATTCTTCTGGTACAGTTATGGGCCCTTTTGGGGGTGAGAGGGGGGTGAAGTTTGCACTGAACCTGTCCGCCAGGATGTTGGCAATATCAGTTGGTTCAGTGAATTTTGTGCCATTCTGCACTAACTCCAAGCAGATCTGAGCATTGCCACTTAAATGCTTGACATAGCTAAAGAATGCCTTGTGGTTATCTTTGGAGCCCTTGGCAAGTTTTTTTCAAAGCTCACCTTGGACGATTTTATGAGGGATCGTAGTTTTTTGCTGATACTGATCAGGGATGTCTTCCCTTCTTGGTATTTTACTCTTTTCTGTACTAGTTTCCTCCTTCTATTGTATAGCTTGTTTATGGCAGGGGTCCACCAGACTGGTTTCCTTTTCTTGGAGGAGTGTGTCTTGGTTTTACTTGGGATAGCACGATCCATGCATTCTTGTATGTGCCCATAGAATGCATTAGTAAAGGATTTTGCAGCTTGGACAGCATTATCCTTTAGCATGGGGGCTTTGAAACTTTCCTCCTCCGCCTTAAGTAACGTGACGTTTGCTTTTGAAAAGTATTTCACGGTGGTTTCCTTGTCCAGGGGTGGGGGGCAGAATGTGGATATCCAAAGTGATTTGTTTATGGTCAGATCTAACCAGTGGGAGGTTGACCTCCAGTGTGGAACACCAGTCGCCCATGTTGGTGATGACCAGGTCTAATATGTTGTCACTTCTGGTGGGAGTGGTGACCAGTTGTTCCAGGGCATTTGAGTTTATAAATTCAAGGAAATGTTGGGCAAGGGAGTTAGTACTTGAGTAGTTCTCCCAGTTAATTTTTGGATAGTTGAAATCACCCAACATTAGGGTGTTTGGTAGGACCTTTATGTTACCCAGTGTTTCCAGAAATGCAGAATGGGGGTCCTGGGACATGGTGGGTGATCTGTAGCAAGCTACAATTTGAATTGCAGTTTTGCCCATTGTTAGTTGCACATGGATGATCTCTGAAGCATCATGCTGTGCCACTAACTTGGAGGTGTGGGTATCCTTGATGAATATGGATACTCCCCCGCATTTTGTATTTCAGTCCGGGTTCTGTGGCCAAAATGTATGGTATAAGTTGTTGCCTGGTAGTGCTGGTGTGCTCTCTGGAGCCTTAAACCAGGTTTCTGTTACTGCACATACATCAATTTTCTCCATACTGAGGAGTGCCTCGAGTGGGTGCATTCTGAGATTTAGACTTCTGGCATTGAGTAGTATTACCCTAAGATTTTTTTTACTTGTGCTATTTATAGCTGTGTGTTTGTCTTTTGAGCTTTGCCTAAAAAAGGTAATATCGGAGTGGCAAGAGCCTTGGCCAGTTTTTGAAAGCCTAAGGGTGACAGGTGCAAGCTGTCCCTAGCAAAGCAGCATGGCTTATCGAGCATGTCATCCCAGGCAGACAGACACTGGATCCCCTTTTAATGACACCAGAAACTTAGCCAATTGTTGAAATCGATAATTTTTTTCTTTATACCGTGGTATCATTTTTGGTGAGGGCAGGATGCTACTCAGAGTCAGGGTCATACTGGCCTGGGCTACGTGATCAGAGAGCTCTTCCATGTCTCTTTTCATGTAGTCCAGGGAGGCACAGCTCAGGTCATTCACACCAAAATGGACAATGACAGAGTCGTATTTGTGCTTGTTCTGGATTGACCTGAGTGCTTGTGTTGTGTGGCGGATCCTGGCACCCAACAGGCAGCTAACAGTAACTTTCTCCTTATTCAGCCTAGTGAGTGGGAGTGTGCTTGACTATATGGATGTCTGCTTTGGAGGGCTCTGTTGCTTTTACAGATTTTTATTTAGAGCCTCCAAGTATGTTTTCTTGTATTCACATGTGTTTTTTACCTGTGCTGGTTTAATGGGTCTATGTGAGACTGGTGGTGTGATGCCAGTATTTCCCTTCTCCTCTTGACTGTCTGATCCAGTCTTGGGTTGAGAGATCTTAGCCTCCAGTTTGGCTGTATAATTGCATCTCTTGCATGTATTAGTGTTTAGTGGTAGGAGGAGAGGGTTGTCTGTGTACATGAGGCAGTTGTTACATTTCCTCAAAATGCCCAGATTCACCAGTTGGACTGGAGAATACACCTGAAACTGCCCTTTGGACATGCCTGGATAGGTACAGTAAACTGTTTTACTGAATGGCTGGTAAGGTCGAATAGAGAGCCTTGTCCTTCTGTAGTGCTAGGGTTTATAAGTGCTTGCTATGAGTTTTGAGCAAGTGCTGGGCTGAAAAATGAATGGCTTGAGTGCTTAAGTTGAATGATTGTCTAGTTCCAAGGGAAAAATTGAAGAGGAGACTTTGTGGAGCCGGGAATAGTTATTTATTTATTTATTTTTATTTTTATTTTTATTTTCCATTTGTTAACCGGGCTAGTCTAGCTGGATACATGTCCATTTTCAGTAGAGGCCCGGGGAGAAAAGCTCCACACAAAATTTAAGCATACTAACAATATACATTTAGTAATAAGTACAACACAGAAAAAAAAACCTAAGGCACTTATGAACGTTTTACTAGGTAGTAGAAGCAAAAATGTAAAAATTGTACTTGGTCATTAAAAGTGGATATTAAAAAGCTCAAGATTAGCTATAAGTTTTAGAAAAATGTCAAAGAGAGAGATGTAAAGCAGGAGATGTGAAGGAATTAATGTAGAAATACAAGAGAGGGAAAGAGTGAGAAAACAGTAGTCAAGTAAAGTGACAAGTTAGGGAGATAGTAGAGAGGGTGGTGGAGAGAAAGTAGGAGTGAGTCAGAGGATTAGAGGAGAACAGCAGGGCAAGAGAAAAGAAAAGTAACTATAGATATTAGTTAAAGAGTGAAGTTAAGGTTGAGTAGCTAACTGGCTCTGCCCGGCGAACAAAACGGGGCAAATGCGTTTTTTATATCAGGGAAATGAAAGAGGTAGAAAGTAGCCAAAAATGACCAATAAACTACTACTTTCTGACCTGAAACCACTCCTCCAAGGACAGATAGGCTGCTCAAAGCTCCCCTCTCTGATAGGTGAATAGAGAAACTTCCTTCTCTCCAAGTAAGGTATGGGCAAACACAGAGATCTGTAACAATGCCCTGAATTCAGCACTAACCTGAAAAGTGGACTATACTAGCCTAGAAAGGTGGGAAGCAAGTATATATATATTTATTTTTTCAGAAAAAAAGCAGATACAATCAAAAAAACACTTTAAATATGCATAAAAAATGGTTATTGTTATATATCTCAGTTCAGAGTTGTAGTCAATGCCAAAGTAATAAAGTAGGAAGAAACACAAATACAGTAAAAGCAAATGAATAAAGTACAATTTATATATATATATATATATATATATATATATATATATATATATATATATATATATATATATGTATATAAACAACAGAAAACAAACAATCTGATTTAAACAAGTTACCCAATTAACCAGAAAAAAACTCAAAACTGAGTCCTGTTCCAGCAGTCTTCAATCAGACAAGTTCTAACTGCACACTCCCGCTACTAGGGTGCAGGGGAACCGTCTCCAAAAAAGATGGCCTGGATCAGTGCTCAAGTTATACAAACAAAGCTTGACTCAGCAGGCCTGAATCTGGTCCTATGCTGCAGCAACAAGGTGCACCAATTTCAGAAAGAAACAGCTCGAATAAGCAGGCACAATAAGACTGTGACCAGAAATTCCCAGTTCTGAAGGGCAGAATCCAGCCTCTCCTCCCACAAGAGTGCAGACCACAAATCTTCTTAATGTAGAATGACTGGCCTGAAGCCCAAGTGCTTAAACCAGAACAAATACACTTTTAGAATAGCAGACACTGAGCTTTCAATCAGCAATTCCCAGCTTAGAACGATGTAAGCTACCTGTCCTGCCACAACAGTGCAGACCACAAACCTTTTTAATGAAATACAACCGGTATGAAGCCCAAGTGCTTAAACCAAAAGACTTAGAATAACAGTTACAATTTAATCAGGCTACTACCAAGCAGCAATAAGTGCAGCAGAACAAATAAAATTGAGTACTTTTAAGAGGAGGCAAAAGCAAAATAAAGAAGGAGGAAACACAAATACAGTAAAAGCAGATGAGTTTTTGTTTTTTTGTTAGTAAAGTGCAAGGAGAGAGGAAGGAAGAACCTAAGTGGGTTGGCCTTCTCAAATCTTCTCTCTGTATTATGTAGAGTGAACACTAGACTCAGAATATGATCTCACTGTATTCGGTTAAGTGAGGAAATGAGATGGACCCAGGAGGAGTGTTCAAATACAGACTTACAGGAGGGACGGGCAATTCCAGAGCCACCAACACTAACACCAAAACAAGAACAGGGAGGGTGAGTGAGGACAAACAAGAAGAAGAATAAGTACAGTTGTACAGATTACAGAGGTATTAAATCAAAATGCAGACAAAAAATGAGAATAAACACTTATCTTTTCTCAATATCACAGCTGGCAGTAGGTCAAGCTCTCTGCAGCAGCCTGAGCAACATATATATATATATATATATATATATATATATATATATATATATATATATATATATTTTTATATATATATATATATATATATATATATATATATATATAAAATCAACGCACTCAAAAAAATTGAACGAAGAGAAAAATTTTAACTAAGAACTGAACTTCGTGACAATAAAAGTATTCAAAAAAATAGTAAATCACACTAACAACTCTTGTAGAACTTTAGCGCTTTCGTCTTATTTATTATCAAGACTTCTTCAGAAAGACATGTTTCATAAGTTTCATAAGTTGAATAGAGATCGCCGTACAGTACAGAACAGGAAATTTACCATTTTTATCACTGTAATGCGATCTTGGAGTTTGTATATTTATTTAGCAGGGGGTGTGGGGGATGCAGGGGGGACTTGCCCCATGCAAAAACGTAAAAAATTTTTTTTTATTATTATAACAATTTCAAAGTTTCAAAACATTGATCTTATGGTCTCGACCATTTATAGTTCAAAGTTTTGAAACATCGAGCTTGTAAATGTATATGTATATGTATATGTGTGTGTATATATCTATATATATATATATATATATATATATATATATATATATATATATTTGGGTCCCCTACTATTTACCGAAACGCCGATTCGCCGACATGCGGAAGAGGAACGCGAAAGGACCGACAACGCAGTTGACCGACACGCTGGAATCCCGACAGCCGGAAGACCGACAAGGGGAATGTGTAAGCGACCTGGTAAGTATGCGATAGTGAGGGATTTAGGAGTAGGGAGCGGACAGGTAAGTGTGCAATAGTGAGGGATGTAGGGTTAGGGTGTGTGATAGGTGAGTGTGCAGTTGTGTCGGAGCTTGGGGTTAGGGGTGGGTAAGTGAGTTAGGGTTAGGGTGCAGGTAGGAGAGTGTCGGTAGTGTCGGAGCTTGGGGTTAGGGGTGGGTAAGTGAGTTAGGGTTAGGGTGCAGGTAGGGAGAGTGTGCGGTAGTGTCGGAGCTTGGGGTTAGGGTGTAAGTGAGTTAGGGTTAGGGTGCAGGTAGGGAGAGTGTGCGGTAGTGTCGGACCTTGGTTAGGGTTAGGGTTTGGGTTAGGGCTAGTGGATATGTCCTGTAGTGTACTGTGTTGTTTACGTGCAGTGTGTCGGTGTTATGGTGTTCGGTGTTTTGCGTTGTCGGTACTTTTTGTTGTCGGTCGTTTGGTGTCGGTGATTTATGTGTCGGCGGTTTGGCGTTTCGGTAAATAGTAGGGGACCCATATATATATATATATATATATATATATAAATATATATTGTAAACTGCCACCTGCCAATAATCAGTGCCAACCCAGCACAAACCCTGCTCTTTTACCTGGAAGTGCACTTCCTGGCCCAGAGAAGACACGGTAGTGAAGGCCAAATCCAAGGTTAATGCAAAGAACAGTCAGGACTTAGCAATTGTTCAAGTGTCTCAAGCCCCACTAACTGCCCTCATGTAAGATGTCAAAAAGAACTTGCAAGAATTGAAAACAAGTAGGGAGGATACCAGTGTAGAGGTGGTCACTCTACGTCCCAAACTAGAGGCCACTTCACCATCGACCAGGATGTAATGGAACAACACTCGACCCTAAGCCTGCTTACACAGCAAAATGCAAACCTAATGGAATGGCATGTGAAGACTGAATTAAAAGTGGATTATGTGGAAAACAGGTAAAGCTGGAACAATCTGAATCTGAGCAGCTTGCTGGAAGGTGTGGAGGGAGATGATGTTGTCATTATTAACCATATGGAGCTAGCAGTCATGCTGCAAAAGGAGACCCCTTAGTGAACTAAAGAGCTCCCCAGGTCAATGTTCGACGCAACAGAAACTTTCCTTAGGTATTTTAATGTGCAGCAAGTGCTCCAAATCACAGATAGAGGGGCAATTGGTACCAAGTCCATGTTTTAGGGTTCACTTTGTCTACAATTACAATGCAGCACTGTTCAACAAAAGGAATGCCTTCATCCTGGGCCTAAAGCATTTTAAAGAGAGAGGTTATTTTGTTCAACTGAGATTTCCTGCCATGTTTTCAATCCAGAAAGACTTGCTATCAATCTTCTTTGCATATCCAGCAGAAGCAGAGTCATACTGAGCAAAAGAGAGAAATTGGAGAGTCAGCCAAGTGACGAGGCAACTTTCAGGTGCCAAAGTTAAGAGAAAGCTGGTACAGTCCTCTGAAACTGGATAGAAATCACCAAGAAGAAGTCTAGAAGTCTTGGGTCAATGCAGAATATTAGCCAGCTGGACACATCCTGCACACCAGAGCAGAAATGTTTTTCCCCACTTTACTATCAAATAGCATAATGCGTTTTTACCGCTAGTGGACCTGTTAGAGGAAGAACAGGGAACAGCAATGGATTTCCTTGAACTTGATCTGTCCTTGCAAGAGTGGGAACAGATGGAAAAGGAGTGTCAGGTTTTGGTACAAGTTGCAGCTTCAATAACAGCTGGACATTTGCTCATGGGGTGAATGTAATTTGGGAACTAAGAGGATATTGACCATTATAGTAGCAGATGATCTGGGAGTACTGTAAGGCAGATGTTGCCTCACAGTTGGACATAATCCTGTCCTTATTATTACTGCTGTCCTTTCATGTTGTTTAAGGTTAGTTTATGGAATTGATGCATTGTTATTGTCAAGAAAGTCTTCTGCATATATCTGTGTGGCACTGAGCTGGTGTTTTGCTAGACATTATAGGCATATATGGTGTAGGAGAATGCACTGATACTTGACCTTTGAAAGGAAATGTTTAGACTATAACCACAATGATTGCTAGTTAGGTAATGTTAAATATGTTTACATTTTTTCCTTTGGTATTGTACAGCATGGTCTTGAAGAACTTATTACAGTTGACAAGCTAGTCACAGATGTATTTTTACGTAGGTGTGTGTTGCCAGGAAAAAGATGCAAGGAACCACCTTCCACTCATTCCTTATTCTGTAACATGAACATTTCTTTATGAACTGACATGGTTTCCATGGTGTTATGTGAACCAGCACACTAAACTTCAGTCTTGAGACTGCTAAAGGTGGTGAGTAAGTGGACCTGAGACAAAGTAAATGCATTTCATTATGAATGCGATCTGCAAGCAGACCCATATGCTGTATGGGATAGCTGAGTAACTTATTCAAGATCATTTATTGTGAGCTATTTATTCTTTTTATTCATAGGTGATTAGTGTAATCACAGAAGAGAGTGTTATTTTGTCTACAGATGACCAATCAATTAAAGATTATCACATGGAATGTTAACAGACTTGATGATCCAGTCAAAATGACTTGGATATTCAAAGTGTTATATCAGTTGGAACCAGACGTTGGAAAAATTTATTTATTTATTTTTATTTTACATTTGTTGACCGGGAATATCCGACTGGATACATGTCCATTTTCAGCGGAGGCCTGGGGAGAAAAGCTCCACATAGACAGTAATTTACATTCATATGAACAGAGAATATACTACTTATTTTGATAAATAATACATAGGTACAAAGAGATATATGAACAGAGAATATACTACTTCTTTCTGAAGACTAATACGTAGGTACAAAGAGACATGCGATTGTTAACAATTAAGATTTAGAAGGAAAAATGTCAGAGTAATGCTAGATGCAGGGAAGAGCCTTGAGGAATACCTGTGGAGAAGTAGGGTTTCGGAGGGTAATGGGTTTAGTCTGGTTTGGAACATTGACAGAACCACTGGTTTTTAAAGTGAAGGGATAGATTTTTCTTGAATTTGGATAGAGAGGTGATTGTGGTGAGTTGAGGCGGAAGGGAATTCCATATTTTACCAATGGAATTTGCAAACAGCGAGTCACCTCCAAAATTACAGGATTTGACTGTTTGAGCAAGTAGCCTATTTGCTGAGTGCAGACTAGTTAGGTTTAGGTATGGGGTGATTAAATTACGCAGTGCAGGAATGGAGTCAGGTTGAGTGAGAATTTTAAAAGCTACTGTTAGTTGGGTCTGTTGGAATAGGTTAGGTAGTTAAAAAGCATAGAGTTGCGATACAATTAATTGATCGGAGGCACTACTGCTTTGGTTACTTTGCCAGCTTTGCTGTCTGAGGTGCAATGTTTGTTTATGGGTACACTGGGATGAAGGAAGGTTAGTGCATGAGCAGGGAAGATCAGATAGGTCATAGTGAGACTGCAAACTCTTTATGAGGATTTAGGGGAACATTATCCCATTTTCATCATTCAGACATGCAGACACCCCCAGATTATCATAGATGGGGGACTTCAATGTGCTTTAATAGGATACCCTTAATGAAATCTAGATAGCATAAACACAACATACACATCAAAACCTGGATGAAAGAATACCTCCTGGCAGATGTCTGGAGGAACTTACCTAACTCTGAGACTTGTTACACATCCATTGATAGGGTCAGATATTGGGTTAAACTTTTCTTAAAAAATGAACACTTACTGGATAAAGTGACTTCTGCAGTAATTCTGTAAATGGCCTTCTCAGGCTATGAAACTGAGACAATATCATGTCAGTTAGATGATTGCACCACTTTCACAAAGGTAGGAATCGATGCACTGCTGCTTAAATCTTCTTCTCTTTCAGCTGTTCCCATTAGGGGTCTCCACAGCAGATAATCTGTTTCCATTTTGTCCTGTCCTCTGCATCTTGCTCTGTCACACCAACTACCTGCATGTCCTCTCTCACCACATCCATAAACCATATCTTAGGCCTTCTTCTTTTCCTTTTACCTGGCAGTTCCATCCTTTGCATCCTTTTCCCAAAATACCCAGCATCCCTCCTCAGCACATGTCCAAACCAATGCAATCTCACCTCTCTGGCTTTGTCTTCAAACTGTCCAACCTGAGCTGACCATCTAATATACTGATTCCTAATCCTGTCCATCCTTGTCACACCCAGTGCAAATCTTAACATCTTTAACTCTGCCACATCCAGCTCTGACTCTTGCCTTTTTGTCAATGCCACCATCTCCAACCCATATAGCATAGCTGGTCTCACTACCCTCTTGTAGATCTTCCCTTTGACTCTTACTGGTACCCATCTGTCACAAATCACTCCTGACACTCTTCTCCACCCATTCCACCCTCCCTGCACTCTCTTCTTCACCTCTCTCCACCCTCACTGTTACTCTGAACTGTTGATCCCTAGTACTTAAACTCATCTACCTTCGCCAAATCTACTCCCTGCATCCTCACCATTCCTCTATCCTCCCTTTCATTCACACACACACACACACACACACACACACACACACACACACACACACACACACACATACACACACACACATATATTCTGTCTTAGTCCTGCTGACCTTCATTCCTTTCCTCTCTAGAGTATATCTCCACCTCTCCAGGGTCTCCTCAACCCGGTCCCTACTCTCACTACAGATAACAATGTCATCTGCAAACATCATAGTTCACGGGGCCTCCTGTCTGATCTCGACTGTCAACCTGTCCATCACCACTGCAAATAAGTAAGGGCTCAGAGCTGATCCTTGATGTAATCCCACCTCCACCTTAAATGCATCTGTCACTCCCACCGCAGACTCACCACTGTCACACTACCCTCGTACATATCCTGTACCACTCTTACATACTTCTTTGCCACTCCTGACTTCCTCATACAATACCACAATTCCTCTCTAGGCACCCTGTTATATACTTTCTCTAAGTCCACAAAGACACAATGCAACTCCTTCTGACCTTCTCTATATTTCTCCATCAATACTCTCAGAGCAAACATTGCATCTGTAGTGCGCTTTCCTGGCATGAAACCATACTGCTGATCACTAATCATCACCTCTCTTCTTAACCTAGCTTCCACTACTCTTTCCCATAACTTCAAGCTGTGACTGATCAATTTTATCCTTCTGTAGTTACTACAGCTCTGCACATCACCCTTACTCCTAAATGTAGATACCTAAACACTTTTTTCTCCACTCCTCAGGCATCCTCTGACTTTCCAAGATTTCATTAAACAATCTGGTTGAAAACTCCACTGCCATTTCTCCTAAGCACCTCCATGCTTCCACTGGTATGTCATCTGGGCCAACAGCCTTTCCATTCTTCATCCTCTTCATAGCTATCCTTACTTCCTCCTTGCTAATCAATTGCACTTCCTGATTCACTATCCGTACATCATCCAACCTTCTCTTGCTCTCATTCTCTTCATTCATCAGCCCCTCAAAGTACTCTTTCCATCGGCTCAACACACTCTCCTCACTTGTGAATACGTTTCCCTTGCTATCCTTTATCACCCTTGCCTGCTGCACATCTTTCCTAGCTCGGTCCCTCTGTCTAGCCAATTGGTACAGGTATATGCCAGTGCATTTCTTCATGCCAGTCCCAAGCCTGGATAAATGGGGAGAGTTACGTCAAGAAGGGCATCTAGTGTAAAACCTCTGCCAAATGACATATGCAGACTATACAGATGCACTGTTGCTTAAATACCTTAAGGTAATGAGTGGTGATTTTGTAGGGAAATTACTGGGGTGTGATGCGTTCACATGGAGGTAGAATATGGGACAGTTGGGGCATCTGCAAGCATAATCTATTTAGTTCACTAAAATCTTACATATGTAGACTTCGTTAGGGCAGGGATACAATGTTAAAGGTCAGCAAATTCATCTAATGCATGCCACTAAGGAATACCTGGGCAACAGTTGTAGGGATTGGAATTTACAAACCAAAATAAAAATGTCTCAAGCAGAAATCAAGTCTAATATATATATATATATACATATAATATATATATATAGCAATGTGAGAATGCATTAGGCTATTAAAGTGAGAGAAGCTGTTGCAATCCTTCAAAATCTTAGCAAACATACTGAGTAAACAGAAACACGTGAATGAAACACGTGAATGCCATATTAAAATGAGATAAGAATGGCACAACTCAGTACCTGGTACAAGCCATTAACAGCATCATGATGGTCTACTATGAGATCATTTACACACTCTGAATGTGAGCAGGCCAAATTAGCATTAAAAATGAGGACGGGACCTGGTCCTTATGGTCAGACCATAAAGCTTTATCACAAGAAGGACGTATATGTTCCTACTCTTGCTAAGTTGGTTTACCTTTAAAATGTCGTTGCTTACCTGTTCGATGCACACGTGTGAAAGTACCTTTTCAAAAGTACATTTTAGTGAAACAAAATGTGGAAATCACAACAGCTAATGCACACTAGCATTCATTGTGAATTTGGCATTTTGAGTGGAGATCACACTATAGTGGAGATTGGGAAAACCCTTTCCCTCACAGGTTCACAAATGAGTTTTCACAAGGTGTTGTTTTCGGCATTTTGGTTCGGGTAAGTGAACAGTCAAAAATGTGTTTTCCAACATTTTAAAGGTAAACCTTGTCAGTTATATGAGGAAAGTCTGGAACTGGCCTTCTTCCTCACCAGACAAGAACTGCTACATTACAATGTCTCCTAAAAATGGGAAGGATTCCATTGATCCTAAAAAGTACTGACCAGTCTCACTGATGACAATAGGAAGTAAAATTTCAGCTAAAGTTATGGCAGCAGGGAGACAAATAGCAGTGATCTTCTCTGATTTGCCAGAAAAACCCAAACTTTACAAGGAACAGATCAAAATTTGCAAAAAATCAGAATTCTGAAAAATTAGGGGCAGTTGAGGACATCAGTGCCCCCCCTCCAAACACACACACAGAAATACACACGCACACACACACACAAATACATGCTCATGCATGCACATGCACGCACATTTATATGCGCACACTAACACATTTATAAGCACACACTAACACATTTATGTGTGCACACACAAACTGCACAGCAGGTTTCTTAGGAACATACTGAACAGTCGATGTGCTAGAGGCACACTTTTGGACATCTACAGACAGCTGCCCCATGACAGCTTAAATAGGTGAAGCCAGAGCACATGTGGAGGTGACCTGTGCTTCTGGGTGAGTCAGATGTTTTATGGTCTGTGCTCACTTTGGATAGTGCAATTAGGGATTGTGATATTGATATGGCAGATACCAGTTGTCTTTCACTTACAATTTGTACATGTTCACAGCTACAGAGTGAATTGATTTCTAAAGAGTGAAAACAACTGGAGAAATTCTCCAAAGATCCTGCTGCAAGCATTCTGAGAACACAGCTGAAGGGCCATCCTAACACAAGACCAACTGGGCCTTCTGTGACCATGTATGTCAAGGACTTGTAGTGGATGAAAATGCTGTCTGTGGCAGAATAGATAACGTGCTTGGATAGTGCTGGTTCTCTTCTTTGGAGTACATGGAAACCACATAAGCTCCTCTGCATGCTATATCAAGGCATCCTGAAACTGGCATAGTAATTGTGGGGCAGATACCTGGGATAAACCCACCCTGCCCCAGGGTGGTAACAGGAAGGCCCCTCTAGAAGAAATTATCAATCCTACATAGTGTCTACAAGACTGGTTATTGCATGCATCCCAGGAGCCTGCATGTGAGAGTGGCACATGTGCTCCATTTTCTGCATGGTGCTTATGTACATGTTTATAGGTTTATAGGTAGGTACTAGGCTATCGGCCTAAGTAAGCCTAGCCAACAAAGTTCCCTGGCTTACGCCAACCCATGAAAGTTAATTTCCTGTGCCCCTGTCGAGCAGTGCCACAGAAGTGATACCCACGGTGTATTTCCTATTTCGAACCCACTCATCAAGATTTTTCTTGAAGAGTGTTAATGAGGAACTTTGTTTGACATAGATGGGTAGTTTGTTCCAGAGTATGGGAAATCTCTGGGACAGGAATCTTTTCCTCCAGCATGTTCTGTTTATTGTGGTGACAAGGTTTGGGTAGCTCACAGGGATTGGGATTTCTTTATGTGTAGCATATCCAACAGCTCTGAGTTTGACATAGTTTTATATGTTAGGCAGAGATCACCTCAGAGTAGGTGATATGCTACAGAGTAAAGCTGGAGTTTTTTGAGACGGTCAGTGTAGGGCATCTGTTTGAGGCAAGTAACCCTCTTTGTGAGGTACTTCTGTGGCCTTTCCAACTGCTGCAGATGTCTTATGAGGTACATTCCAAAAGGGGCATTGTACTCTATAATGGGTCTAATGAGTGTCAAGTAGAGGGGAACAATGACTTTTCCTGGATGAGAACCCTTTTGTGATGAGGTGTGCCACACAGAAGCATTTCCTGACTAGTGTGGCAATGTGATTACCAAAGGAGAGACTACTGTCCACCTGGGTCTTAAGGTCTCTTATCATACATTTGATGTTAAGAAGACTGCCGCCTATGTAGTAGTTCATGGGTACAGACTTTTTACCAAAGGGGATGACAATGCACTTTTTGGCATTGAGCTTGAGGCCATGGCTCTGACACCAGGCATCTGTCTCAGTGAGGCCCTTCTGTAGGATGTCCACATCATTTGGGGACTCAACTATATAGCTCTTAGTTTGTAGTCATCTGCGAACTTCATTAGCCAGAGGCCTTCTGCGTTAGCGTGTACTTCAGAGAAGTAGATACCAAACAGGAGAGGTCCCAGGACTGAACCCTGTGGTACTCCACTTGTCACTGGTTTGAAGTCAGATTTGGAGTCTGCAACTTTTACAGTGTGAGTTCTGTCAGTGAGCCGGTTGGCAATCCATCTTGTGACATAGGGATTTATACCTAGTTTAGTGAGTTTAGCTATAATTCCAGAATGGGGGATGGTGTTGAAAGCCTTGGCGAGGTCACGATAGGTTAAGAGAACCACCTTACCCTCGTCTACAGCTTTGGTGACTGCCTCAAAGAAGTCGACCAGATTCAGGAGGCATGATCTGCCTTTCACCAATCCGAACTGGGTGGGGTCCAGAGTTTGAGGGTTACTAATGTCTTTTTTTATGAATTCCATGATGATACATTCCATGGCCTTGCAGACCAGGCTTGTCAGGCTAATAGGGTGATAGTTCACAGGATCAGTGGTGGCGACCCCTTTGTGGAGTGGGATAACTGTTGCTGTGCACCATTCAGTGGGCACAAAGCCTGATGTGAGGCTATGATTGAACATGGTGCTTAGGTAGAGAGACAGTTCATTCTGAAGTTCATGTAAAACGCAGCCTGGCATGTTGTCCGGTCCCATGGATGCTTGTTTTTGACTTTAGAGAGTGCTGCTTTTTCCTGTGTAGTTGTGATTACTGGGACTCTGCATTTTTCCAGTATAGATATGGGCCCTTTAGCGGGTAAGAAGGGGGCAAGGTTAGCACTGAACCTATCTGCCAGGATGTTGGCAATATCAGTTGGTTCTGTAATTTTTGTGCCATTGTGCTGTAATTCAGAGCAGATTTGGGTGTTGCCATTGAAATTCTTGACATAGCTATAGAATGCTTTGTGGTTGTTCTTAGAATCAGTGGTGATCTTGGTTTCATAGCTAGCTTTGGAGGGTCTTATAAGGGATATCAGCTTCTTGCTGAGGCTGACCAGGGAGCTCCTCCACTCATGGGATTTTACTCTCTTTTTCAACAGTTTCTTTCATCTGTTGTAGAGTCTGTTTATGGCAGGGGACCACCAGATTGGCTTCCTTTTTTTGGAGGATAGCATCTTGGTTCTGTTTGGGATAGCATGATCCATGCACTCATGTAAGTGCTTATAGAGTGCATTTGTGTAGTATTCAGCAGTCGTAACTCTATTGTCGATCTGCATGGGTGTCATGAAGTTCACAACTTCTGTTTTAAGAAGTATGAAGTTGGCTTTGGAGAAATGTTTTACCTTGGTTTCCTTAATGGGGGGTGGGGTGGGATGTGGATATCTAGGGTGATTGACTTATTGTCGGATCTGACCAACGAGGAGTTGACTTCAGGTGTGGAACACCGGTCACTCATGTTGGTAATGACTAGTTCTTGGATATTGTTGCCCTTGGTGGGGGTGTGGATAAGTTGATCTAGGGCATTAGAATTTATGAATTCCAGAAAGCGCTGAGTGAAAGAGTTGGTACATGAGTAGTTTTCCCAGTTAATGGTAGGGTAGTTGAAATTGCCCAATATTAGGGTATTTGGTTGAACCCTAATATTTTCCATTATATAAAAAAAGAGGAGTGGGAATCCTGGAGGATCTGTAGCAAGCTACAATTTGGATTGCAGTTTTGCCCAGAGTTAGTTGCTCTTGGATAACCTCGGATGCATTATGCTGAGCAACTAGCCTGGAGGTGTGGATATCCTTAATGAATATGGACACACCTCCGCCTTTGGTGTTCCGGTCCAGGTTAGATGGCCGAAAAGTGTGGTATGAGTTATAGCTTGGTAATGCAGGGGTGCTCTCTGGAGCCTTGAACCAGGTCTCAGTCACTGGACAGATATTGATGTTCTCCATTTTAAGGAGTGCCTCGAGTGGGTGTATTTTGAGATTTAAACCTAGCACTGAGTACCATTACTCTCAGTTTTTGCTTGCCTGTTCCTGTTAAGGTGGTGAATTTGTCATTTGAACCTTGCCTAAAGAAGGCACTATAGGGGCAATAAGAGCCTTTACCATTATCCAGAATCCCAGTGGAGACAGGTGCAGACCATCTCTGGCAAAGCATCATGGTCTGACAACCACGTCGTCCCAGGCAGACAGATAGTGGATCCCCTTAGAATGACACCAGAAGCTTAGCCAATTGTTGAAGTCAATCATTCTGTCCTTGTACTGCGGTATCATTCTGGGAAATGGCAGGATGCTACTCAGGGCTAGGATCATACCTGCCTGGGCTACAAGATCAGAGAGCTCTTCCATGTCTCTTTTCATGTAGTCCAGGTAGGTATGTCTCAGGTCATTTACACCAACATGGACAATCACAGAGTCATATTTGTACTTGTTGTGGAGTGACCTGAGTGTGTGGGTTATGTGGTGGATCCTGGCACCCGACAGGCAGCTGACAGTAACCTTCCCCTTGTTTAGCCTGGTGAGTGGGGCATCAGTGTGTTTGACTATAGAGTCACCTATGACTAGTGTGTTGGGTACATTGTTTTGCCTTATGGGCTGTGGTTGAGTGGCACACCTAGTCTGTGGGCTACGTGTCATTTGGGTTGTGTTGGTGGGGGGAGGTTGCTTGCATTTCTGCTTTGGAGGGCTCTGTTGCTTGGGAAGATTATTATTGAGAGCCTCCATGAATGTTTTTGTTTTTCTATGTGTAGATTTTGGTGGTGTAGGTTTAGTGGGACTATGTGATGAGTGTGGTGTGGTGCAAGTGTTTACCTTCTCCAGTTGACTGTCAAATTCAGTCTTGGTTGGAGAGAGCTTTACCTCCAGTTTGGCTAAATAAGTGCATGTCTCACAGGCTGTAGTGTTGGGTGGTAGGAGGAGAGGGTTGTCTATGTACATGAGGCAATTGTTATATTGCCCCAATATTCCCAGAGTCATCAGATAGACAGGATAGAACACTGGGATCTGACCCTTGGACATGCCTGAATAAAAAACTATTTTCCTCTAGACAAGTGAAGAAAATGAGTAGTGTAGTTTTTCTCTAAGCAAGTGAGGAAAGTAAGTACAAAAACTGTTTTCCTCTAGGTAATGAGGAAGGTTGAGTGCTGTAGTAATTTGTAGTTTATTTAGTGCTTACAACAAGTTCCGAACAAGTGCTGTGCACGGAGTAAATTCAAGTGCTAAAACTAAGAATCTGGATATGGATCTTGTTGTAGATAGGCTACCTAGTGCTTACCACTCCCCCTGATAAGCTAGAAAGCTTCCCTCCAACACAGAAAGGTTTGTGGGTACAGAAGCTTACAAACAGTCCTGCATACAGCAAATCTGTATCTGGATGAAACTAGTTACAGGGAAGGTGCGAAACAAGCGCAAATGCAGGCTTTTAAACCAGAAAGTTAAAAGAGATGGAAAAACTGCCCAAATGGCCAATAAACTACAATTTCTGGGCCAGAAACCACTCTTGTGGTAGATAGGCTGCCTAGTGTTTACCACTCCCAATGATAAGCTAGAAGGCCTCCCTCCAACACAGAAAAGCTTTGGGGGCTGAGATGCTTACAAACAGTCCTGGATACAGCAAATCTGTATCTGGACTAGACTAGTTACAGGAAAGTTGGGAAACAAGCGCAAACATGGTCTTTTAAACCAGGAAGTTCAAAGAGATGAAAAAACAGACCAAACAGCCAACAAACTACAATTTGTGGGCCAGAAACCACAATTGTGGTAGACAGGCTACCTTGTGCTTACCCCTCCCACTGATAAGCTAGAAGGCTTCCCTCCAACACAGAAGGGCTTGGGACAGAGAAGCTTACAGACAGTCCTGGATATAGAAAATCTGTATCTGGATTAGACTACTTACAGGAAAGACAGAAAACAAGCTTGGAATTTATATAACTACTTAACTAAAAAAAAAAAAAAAATATATATATATATATATATATATATATATATATATATATATATATATATATATAATATAATTTTTTTAAGTGGGTTGGCTTTCTCAAAAAGTTCTGTCTGTATTAGAAGGAACGAGCTAATGACAGTAGCAAAATCACTTTAAATGCAGAACAAGCAGCACACTTGAGTGTGTAGCAATATTAAGGCAAATGCAGTTTAAATAAATGTGGATAAGTTAAAAATGACAAAAACAAGTTTAAAAAAATCAAAGAAGAGAACATGATCATCTGAAGTGCAACTTGTATTCGGTACGCAGATGACTCCACCTTAATCTGCTCTGCCTCCTCCCCCACAGATCTACAAGCTTTATCACAAATCACTTTCAGCCAAGTAGAGAACTGGCTGACAGGTTGCAGACTACTACTAAACCCGAACAAAACCAAACTATTGCTCTTCTCCCCCACTCGCAAGATCTCCTTACCACCCCTCACAATAACATCTAACAATGGTACCATAATTTCCCCAGAACCTAGCACTAAACTACTGGGAGTAATCATAGACAATAACCTTAAGTTCGATGCTCACATAGACACAACTATTAAAACAGTCAGCAAAAAGCTAGGCTCTTTATATAGGATCAAGCAATTCCTAACCCCATCCACCAGAACTGTTATAGCCCGTACACTTCTGCTATCAACCCTTCTTTATGCCTCAACCGTCTTTGCTAATCTATCCAAATCAAATCTCAATAAACTGAATAGCTGCTATAATAACATTGCAAGATTTGCCACAGGGTCAGCTTTTAGAACACATCACTGTGTTAACCTCCAATCATTAGGCTGGCTAGAATTACCCAACCAACTGCAATTTACCCAACTAATAAATGTACACAAAATTCTCTACAACCCAGACAGTACACCGGTACTGAAAAACATTATCACTCCCTACAGTAATCTAAAGACTCTTCGCTCTTCCAACAAAGTACTAGTGCAGGCTGTTAGATCCAACAATTCATCAGGTACATCACTGTTCTCTAACTCTGTCGGAAAAAACTGGAACCTTCTTCCTGCGGAACTCACCAATGACCCCTCCTTACCCCAATTCAAAACATCTCTTAAAAAATACCTGCAAATACATTGGCTTTGTCCCTGTACTAACCCTGACTAACCCCAAACTGACAGAATCCGTGTATGTGAGCCTCACAAGAGTGTGTCAGTGAGCCACTATTCACTTACAATTTTGTGTAACTTTCTCCTATGGAAAGAATGAGAAGGATTTCACTTTTTCTTTCTTCGATAACTTACTATCAACCTATCCTGTGTGTTTGTGACTTAAAATTGCACCTGCCTATATATATATTGTTAAAATGAATATGTGACTGGAAATTGTCCCTATCTGGACATATTTTAAAATTTCCATTTTTGTAATTTCACTGTAATATTTTTCACTATAATTTACTAGTAATTAGTAATATAGTAATGTACACCTGGAGCTTTTCTCCTCTTGCCTTCGCTGAAAATGGACCTGTATCCAGTCGGATTTTCCCGGTTAACAAATGTAAAATAAATAAATAAATATAACTGAACACTTAAAAGCACACAGAACAGCAAATTGAGGTATTAAGGTAGAAGACAGTTATGTAAGAGCAGCTCAAGAAAGTAAAAGTACATTTTTTTTTTGTGAAGAGGGAGGGAATAGGGCAGATTAAAATGCTATAGGGGATGTCCTTTCCAAGTGCTCTCTCTATACACAGCAGAGGAGATGGGACTGGTAGGAGTGTCTGAAATCAAAATATGATCTCAATGTTCCCAGTTGAGTGAGCAAGTGGGATGGGTCCAGTAGGAGTGTCCAAAAACAGATATACAGCTGGGGCGGGTAATTCCAAAGCCACCAAGATTAATACCACAGCAAGAACAGTGAGGGGGGAGGTGAGAGACTAACTGCAGCTAGACAGGGAGTACAGTATTCAAGTGAAACAATTATCTACAAATTTCTAATCTTATATAAGTGCAGAGAAAAGTATACTTAAATCAGCTTTTGTCAGTTGATTTATGCAGGTGAATCTCAGCAGCCAACCACTCGAAAGATGAGCAGAATGATTAAAAACACAGTAGTAGTGATCCACTATTTCTGTGTAATGGAGATGATGGAATGTTAGCCACAGTCAGATTTTTCAGTGGTATGAAGGGTGACAATATGCACCTTTACGGCTATCGGCTAAGAAGATGGCCTCAGACATGTACATTTATACTAATTCTGCTGCTGCCCATAACAACTTAGCAGAATTTCTGTCTCTGATCACCAGGATTCCATGTCATATTCCTTCACTGACAGTCAGAGCTCATCACTCAGTTTTCATATCTTTCTGAATCTGTCCACCATGCCATTTTCCTTCATTTAGGTTTGACGTTGTCCTCATTTTCATAATATTGCCCATTTCCATCTCATTATATTGTCATGCTTTTAGCAAGCTGCCGGCAGTATTTCATGGCCTTGTGAAAGCTTATCAATTTATTCTTATTTGTTTTTCCTTTGTTTACTAGGTTAGTCCCACTAGGCAAGTAGCCTATTTTCAGAGGAGACCAGAGATGGTATATATTTTACTATGGAAAATTTGGTCAGAGCACCGGGGAACTTGCCCTGCTCTTTTTTTAGATGTGTGCCACAGGATCTTTTACATCCTGCAGAACAACTAGCGAGTGAAGCAGATGGGACTGCAATTTAATGTCTCATCAGAAGAACAGAACCTTAATAATGATGTGTCTGATCTGCTTGCTGTTCATGCCTCACTTTGGCCTTATGCTTGTATGTTTGAGACTATTGTTTTAAATCTTAACACAATATCCACAAGTGCCTCTTTATAGAGTTGATGCTTGAACACCTTCTGATCAAATACCTTGAAAGAATTGCACAACACATCTCAAAGGACATTACTCAGTACATCACTGAGTACATCACACAGTACATTGCACAGTAATTTGCAAAGGACATTATACAGTGCATCATGCAGTACATCACAAAGGACTTCACACAGTACATCACACAGTACAACACAAAGAACATCACACAGTACATCACTCAGTATGTCACACAGTACATCACACAGTGCATCACTCAGTACATCACACAGTACATTGCACATTAATTTGCAAAGGGCATTATACAGGGCATCATGCAGTACATTGCAAAGGACTTCACACAGTACATCACACAGTACAACACAAAGGACATCACACAGTACATCACTCAGTATGTCACACAGTACATCACACAGTGCATCACAAGTACATCACACAGTACATTGCACAGTAGTTTGCAAGGAACATCACACAGTACATCACACAGTACATTGCAAAGGACTTCACACAGTACATCACACAGTACAACACAAAGGACATCACACAGTACATCACTCAGTATGTCGCACAGTACGTCACACAGTGCATCACTCAGTACATCACACAGTACATTGCACAGTAGTTTGCAAGGCACATCACACAGTACATCACGCAGTACATTGCAAAGGACTTCACACAGTACATCACACAGTACAACACAAAGGACATCACACAGTACATCACTCAGTATGTCACACAGTACATCACACAGTGCATCACTCAGTACATCACACAGTACATTGCACAGTAGTTTGCAAGGGACATCACACAGTACATCACGCAGTACATCGCAAAGGACTTCACACAGTACATCACACAGTACATCGCAAATGACTTCACACAGTACATCACACAGTACAACACAAAGGACATCACACAGTACATCACTCAGTATGTCACACAGTATGTCACACAGTACATCACACAGTGCATCACTCAGTACATCACACAGTACATTGCACAGTAGTTTGCAAGGGACATCACACAGTACATCACGCAGTACATCGCAAAGGACTTCACACAGTATATCACACAGTACATCGCAAAGGACTTCACACAGTACATCACACAGTACAACACAAAGGGCATCACACAGTACATCACACAGTGCATCACAAAGAACCTCATACAGTACATTGCAAAGGACTTCACACAGTACATCACTCAGTACAACACAAAGGACATTACACTACATCACTCAGTATGTCACACAGTACAACACAAAGGACATCACACAGTACATCACAAAGGACATCACACAGTACATCACACAGTACAACATAAAGGACAACACACAGTACAACACAAAGGACATCACGCTGTACATCACAGAGGACATTACACACTACATCACTCAGTATATCACACAGTACGTCACACAGTACACCACAAAGGACATCACACAGTACATCACACAGTACATTGCAAAGGACTTCACACAGTACATCACTCAGTACAACACAAAGGACATTACACTACATCACTCAGTGCATCACACAGTACATCACTCACTACATCACACAGCACATCGCACAGTAGTTTGCAAAGGACATCACACAGTATGCTCATCATGCAGTACATCGTAAAGGACTTCACACAGTACATCACACAGTACAACACAAAGGACATCACACAGTACATCACAAAGGACATCACACAGTACATCACACAGTACAACATAAAGGACATCACACAGTACAACACAAAGGACATCACGCAGTACATCACACAATACATCACTCAGCACAACACAAAGGACATTACACACTACATCACTCAGTACGTCACACAGTACGTCACACAGTACACCACAAAGGACTTCACACAGTACTTCACACAGTACAACACAAAGGATATCACACAGTACATCACACAGTACATTGCAAAGGACATCACACAGTACATCACAAAGGACATCGCACAGTACATCACACAGTACAACATAAAAGACATCACACAGTACAACACAAAGGACATCACGCTGTACATCACACAATACATCACTCAGTACAACACAAAGGACATTACACACTTTACCAGAAAGGCTCATCCAGACTCTGCTACACTTTGCTGTGAAGGAAAGGTTAGTTTGCTGTTATTTTTTGTATTTCTGTATTGCCTTTCTATATTTTGAATACTGTAGTTTGTTTTCTTTACATTGTGTTTTGCTTGCATTCTGTTTAACAGCATATTAAAACTTCAAAAGAGACCACAGCTCTCTCTCTCTTCTGAGTCAGGCAGAATTTTTTCCCTCCCTCCCACCCATTTAAGTTGTCTTGTTAAATACCACTGTCTTTCTAGTTGCCCGCCTCTTATGTTAATCTGACCATATATCTCATTTCTCTCTACTTTCACTGGCTTATGTGAGTAATCACAAAACCATCACTTTTGAAATCCCACCCCTTCAATTATTTAAATTTATTGGCCATCCTACAGTATTTCATAGTACCAAAATACAAAAGTAACCACCCCTTTCAGTCCATCTTGCTGTTTTAGAAATAGTAACTCTCCACTAAACATTAACTTTTTAAACAGGTAAAACTCAAGTTACCTACTTTCATATCTAACTTCTCTAATGCACACTGCAGAGTGCATTCTTTTCAATCTTACCTTTAAGCATCCCTGTTACTAGCACTTTCTCTAATACCTAAAAAGATCATCTCTACTTGACTCCAAGTAGACTTTTCTCTATCTGTTAAACCTAGCACTTGCTCCTACAGTACTTATTACCTTGATACGGCACTCTTATAGATAGCACCCCAAAAAGGCAAACCCCCATTTCTCGGTCACCCACATCCCCCGGAATCTCTTTTAAAGTTTTTTTGTCAAGTCCTTCTAGCATGTCGAGGGATCAGTTGCTAGTGTCCTCTCCTGCTCAGCTGATGAACCTGGGAGTACACAGACAACCCTCTCCTCCTCCCACAAAACACAAATACATGCGAGAGATGCAACTATACGGCCAAACTGGAGGCTGAGCTCTCTCAACATAGGACTGGCAAGACCAGTCAGGAGGAGAAGGTTACCACACACACTATAGACCCAGTCTCACATAGTACCATCACAACCTCAAATCATACACATAAACACACAAAGACATACTCGGCGGCTCTGATCAAAAATCTACCAAAACAGCAGAGGCCACCAAAGCAGACACCCAAACAACCACCACCTCAGAACACAACACCTGCAACACATAGACCTCACAGTCAGAGTGTCAAACAGTCACAGCCCTTAAGGCCAAACACAATGCCAGACACACTAGTCATTGGTGACTCCATAGTCAGACACACTGACATCCCGCTCACCAGACTGAGTAAGGAGAAGGTCACAGTAAGCTGCCTGTTGGGCGCTAGAATCCGCCACATAACGCAAGCACTCAGGTCTCTCAACAGCAGGTACAAATGACTCAGTCATTGTCCACGCTGGTGTAAATGACCTGAGACGCACCTCCTTGGACTACATGAAAAGAGACATTGAGGAGCTCTCTGATTATGTAGCCCAGGCAGGTATGACCCTGACCTTGAGCAGTATCCTACCTTCACCAAGAATGATGCCACAATACAGAGATAAGATGATCAGCTTTAACAATCGGCTTAAACTCTGGTGTCATTCAAAGGGGATCCAATGTCTGTCTGCCTGGGATGACATGCTGGACAAGCCACGCTGCTTCGCAAGGGACGGCTTGCACCTGTCACCCCCTGGGATTCCGGATATTGGCAAAGGCTCTTGCCACCCCAAAGTGCCTTTTTTAGGCAAGGCTCAAATTCTAAACCTACCACCCTAGAATACAAAAAGGAAAAACTAAGGGTAATGCTGCTCAATGCCAGAAGTCTAAATCTCAAAATGCACTCGAGGCCCTTCTCAGTATGGAGAACATCGATGTCTGTGCAGTGACAGAAACCTGGTTCAAGGCTCCTGAGAGCACCCCAGCACTATCAGGTTTTACCTCTTATCATGCGTTCCGGCCCCAAAATCCGGACAATACCAAGAAAGGAGGGGTATCCATATTCATCAAGGACACCCACACCTCAAGACTGGTGGCAATGCACGATGCATCGGAGACCATCCAGGTGCAATTAACCATAGGCAAGACTGCTCTGCAAATTGTAGCATGTTACAGGCCACCCTCACAAACTCAGGAACCTCACATGGCCTTCCTGAAAACACTAGAGGGGATAAATGTATCACCAAACACCATCATACTAGGTGACTTCAATTACCCTAATATAGACTGGGAACACTACTCAAGCCCAAACACCCTAGCCCAAAAGTTCCTGGAATTCATAAACTCAAATGCCATGGAACAACTAGTCACCATCCCCACAAGAGGAGAAAACATACTTGATCTCATCATCACGAACATGGGAGCCCAATGTTCAACACCGGAAGTATACCCCTCACTGGTGAGATCAGATCACAAACTAATCTCGCTGGAGGTCCTCATCCCACCCCCACCTTAAATAAAAAAGACCACAGTAAAGAACTTCTCGAAAGCTGACTTCACACTTCTAAAGACTAGTGTGGTCTCCTTTAAGGCCCCGAGCCCCGGAAAACAGTACTCAAGCCGCTGAATCACTTACAAATGCCTTCTACCAGCACCTGCAGGACTGCATGGATAAGGCAATCCCAAGCAAAACAAAGACTCTTTGTACCAAAGGCAAGCGTCCAGTCTGGTGGACCCCAGCCATAAACAAACTCTACAACAAAAGGAGGAAGCTACTACAAGATAGAGCAAAATCCTTAAAAGGTAAGACACCCTTGATCACTATAAGTAAAAAACTAAGAGCTCTCATAAAATCATCCAAAGCAAATTTTGAGAGAAAAATAGCTAAAGACTCAAAAGACAATCATAAGGCCTTCTTTAGCTATGTTAGAAACCTGGGAGGAAACTCCCAGATATGCTCAGAACTAGTTCAAAATGATGTGAAGATTACTAATCCTACAGACATTGCCAACATACTGCCTGACAGGTTCAGTGCAAACTTCTCCCCCCTCCCCAAAAGGAGAGATATCTATACCAAGCGATTGCAGCCCCCCAAACATCTCCAACGCCCAAGTGAGAACTGCTCTCTCCAAAGCAAAAAACACAGCATCCATGGGACCTGATGGTGTCCCCGGCTGTGTGCTCCACGAACTCAACGAGGAATTAAACCCACAGCTAGGACAGCTGTTTAATCATAGTCTTACCTCTGGATACGTACCCAGGGAGTGGCGCACTGCAACTGTGGTCCCACTTCACAAAGGCGGTGCCTCCACCGACCCTGGAAATTACCGGCCCATTAGCTTGACAAGCCTTATCTGCAAAGCCATGGAGAGGATCATAATGGACCTCATAAATAAAGACATAGGGAATTTGCAGACTTTGGCTCCATCCCAGTTTGGCTTTGTCAAAGGCAGATCATGCCTTCTAAACTTGGTTGACTTTTTCGAAACAGTCACCAAAGCCATTGATGAGGGAAAGGCAGTCCATACAGCCTACCTCGATCTGGCAAAGGCCTTCGATACAATACCCCACTCGGGTATCATTGAAAAACTCATCAGCTTAAATGTTAACCCATACATCACAAGATGGGTTGTAAACTGGCTGAGTGACAGAACCCACCGGGTCAGAGTTGCTGGCGCCATGTCAGACTCAAAGCCTGTCACAAGTGGTGCACCACAGGGCTCAGTCCTGGGCCCACTCTTGTTTGGCATCTACTTTTCCGAAGTACAAGCAAACACAGGAGGGTTATGGCTGACAAAGTTTGCAGATGACTGCAAACTGGGCGCCATAGTAGAAAACACATCTGACACAGATATCCTTCAGAAGGGTCTCACAGAAACGGATAACTGGTGCCAGATCCATGGCCTAAAGTTAAATGCCAAAAAATGCATAGTCATACCCTTCGGGAAAAACAAGGTTACCCTAGCTACCAAATAGGTGGCAATCCACTGAGCACAGAAGAAGTTATCAGGGACCTGGGGACCCAGGTTGATAGTAGTCTGTCATTCGACACCCATGTAGCTAAAGTAGTTAGGAAGACCTTCTACATTGCCCACCTTATCATGAAGGGATTCTCATCTAGATCAAGGGAGGTCATAGTCTCCCTATACTCATCACTCATCAGACCAATGATTGAGTACAATGCCCCATTCGGAATGTATCTGACCCGACACTTGCAGCAGCTGGAGAGGCCACAAAAGTTCCTCACCAAAAGGATAAAGGGTCTCAAACATCTGTCCTATGCTGCCCGACTGAAAGAACTCCAGCTCTATTCAGTCGCTTAGGCTTGCTCAGAGGTGACCTTTGCCTAACATACAAGGCCATGTGAAACCCAGATTTGATGAATATGCTTCACCTCAAAAAATCTAGATCCGTCAGAGCCACAAGGGCGGGAGACTTAAACCTCAACACGGCTATTAATAGGACGTGCTGGAGGGATAGATTCATCACCCAAAGACTCCCTATGCTGTGGAATAAAATCCCGGTATATGTGAGGCAGAGCACCTCGCTGGCCTTGTTCAAGAGAAATCTTGACCAATGGATGGGAGATCGCAGATATACCCCAGGGATTACCTCAGTGTCACTGCTCGACAGAGGCACAGCAAAATAATGGGTATAGTTCCCCATACTAAAAGGGTGGCGTAAGCCACAAAACTATGGGCTAGGCTTGTAAATGCCCTCGGGCAGATAGCCTAGTATGAACCTATGAACCTATGAACCTATGAACATCACTCAGTACGTCACAGAGTATGTCACACAGTACACCACAAAGGACTTCACACAGTACTTCACACAGTACATCACAAAGGACATCACACAGTATATCACACAGTACAACACAAAGGATATCACACAGTACATCACACAGTACATTGCAAAGGACGTCACACAGTACATCACTCAGTACAACACAAAGGACATTACACTACATCACTCAGTATGTCACACAGTACATCACTCAGTACATCACACAGCACATCGCACATTAGTTTGCAAAGGACATCACACAGTATGCTCATCACGCAGTACATCGTAAAGGACTTCACACAGTACATCACACAGTACAACACAAAGGACATCACACAGTACATCACAAAGGACATCACACAGTACATCACACAGTACAACATAAAGGACATCACACAGTACAACACAAAGGACATCACGCAGTACATCACACAATACATCACTCAGTACAACACAAAGGACATTACACACTAGATCACTCAGTACGTCACACAGTACATCACACAGTACACCACAAAGGACTTCACACAGTACTTCACACATGACAACACAAAGGATATCACACAGTACATCACACAGTACATTGCAAAGGACATCACACAGTACATTGCAAAGAACATCACACAGTATGTACAAGTCATTTGTATCTTTTTAAATCTCAAATTTTATCACTATTTACATTAGTATGCTTCATGTTCTGTATATAGTTATATTATGTTATGTTATTATTGTATATATGTATTTTTGTCATTTATTGACCAGTTCTTCACTGTTATATTATATGTTGTTGTAATAGCCAAAAAACTATCCAATAAAATAAATTTGGGAAGAAAAACGAGAATCAGACAGAATGAAGAGGAAATAGGGAGTTCAGATCCGGGGCAACACCTTAATCCTCTGTACTAAACTGACAGTCATAACTGCAACTGTCAAACAAAACTGTGTCAGAAGTCAGAGAGTGGACCAGAGCATTTATATGTAGTGTACTTAATGTGGAACATGATTAACTACCATACCATTATGAGACAATATACTGGAATACTTGTATTGATTTGTTAATCCATTTGATAATTTGATTCATTTGTTGATTAAAAGGATGTTTTGCCAGGTTGTGATTCATTTTCAGTGACACCCCAAGGAGAGAGCATTGGTAGCAAACTCTTTAGCCATCCAGTGATAGTAATGTTGAATGTCAGCAGATCTTGGATACTTTTAGATTCTTGTCTGTGTAGAAGTGCAGAGCAAAGCAATGCATTCTCATGAACCTACGAAACAAATTGGTAATATACTTTTACACAAACTGCTGTGGTATAAAGTTAAATTAAATGAAGTAATTGTCTAGGTGAACTTAGAGACAAAATTCAAGTTGCAGACAGATCTGAGGCATCTCCTTCCTGTGAATCCAAAGTATGAATAAAAACATAAGGAGACATTTTTGACGTTCTAAACAAAAAAGTTCAATAGATGAAAAACACTCAAGTTTCTGTAGACCTACTTAGCTCTTTTTAGAATTATCCCAGTAGATTACAGACCACCTAGTAAATAGAGAAGTGCATTGTTCTGTTGCAAATGAAACATTTGCAGTATGTTTTATATTATCCTACATGTCCTCTGGCACTCCATGGCCAGATATGCAAAGTTTATGGCTTCTTTTCATCACTTTGGCAGCAAGAAGATGTTTCTTTACTGTTTGGCAAGACTATCTCAGAAGGAGAATGCAGCCTCAAATGACAAAGGTTTTGCAGACATTTAAAAGAAACTAGCCAGCATCTCTACATTTAGGAGGTCTTCATAGTGGGGTGGACCCTTGTTTATCTAGTATTTTGTTTATTAATCTAATTATTTCTAAAATAAATATACTTTTTACACCAGACCCCACTCAGGCATTGTTGACAAACTCAAGAGGCCAAGTATAAACCCTTATGTCACCCACTGGACAGTCAGCTGACTCACAGACAGAACCCAGGAACTTAGAATTGGGGATCCACCTCTACATAGAGTACGGTCAGAAGCAGATTCCCTCCAGGATCAGTCTTGGCACTGCTCCTTTTTGACATTTGCTTCTCTGAAGCCAAGGCCAATTCACTGAATGCAGGCTGGCTAAATTTACAGATGATTGCAAATTAGGAGCAGTCATAGAATCCCCCACCGACACAAATGCTCTCCAGGAAGGGCTAACACAGACAAATAATTGATATCAGAGCCATGGACTAAAACTAAAAGCCCAACAATGTAATATATTTTCCTTTTGGAAGTCTTCCACCCTCTGGTAACTATCATACTGACAACACCCCCTAAGAGTTGACCCAGTAATCAGGGACTTGGGGACACACATAGTAATCCATTCCTTGACAATCACATTTCTACAGGAGTGAGGGGATCATTCTATGTTGTGCAACTTATAAACAAAGGTATGGCATGTAGGTCCAGGGAAGTCATTGTTCCACTGTATTCAGCATTCATCATACCTATCATTGACTGCAATGCCCCCTAGAATAACCAGACACATTTAACAATTGGAACGTCCACAGAGGTTCCTCACTAAAAGAATATAGGGCATAAGTAACATGTCCTGTGCAGACCACCTCAAGGCCCTATCTCTGTTTTCTGTCTCCTACAGGCTATTGAAGGGAGATCTATGCCTAGCTTACATGGGATTGTCAGACTCCACTCTGATGTACCTCTTGCATATTGACAAAACCAACAGCAACAAAATTATACATTCTAAATATGTAAATCTTGCCTGTGATATAAATAGGGTCTGCTGGAATGACAGGTATGTATCCCAGAATGCTCCTTCTCTGGAACAGTCTCCCCATCCATGTGAAGCAGTGTTCCTCCCTAACCCAATTTAAGTATAACTTGGACAACTGGATGGGAAACAAGAAATTCATTTCTGGTTTGGCACCTATATCATTATTTGACACAGGCAACATGTAAATGTTTCATTCCCCAGGCCCTGCTTAAAAATGTTTTATCTGCCAAGCCTCTCCTTAGACTTATCAAGGGTACCAAAACTTGTCAGTGATTTGGGATGCATGGCTAGGCTTAAAAAGACCATTGTGGTCATTAGCTTAGTAAACACCGATGATCCTATGCCTTCTGCTACAGTATTTCCATTTCTGACTCAATAGTTCATTCAGTTAGGAAATCTAGTGCAGTTCTGGATTATGTTTGGTGTTTAGGCCAATAGGATCTCTTAAACAATATGCAGTGGAAATGATACCTGGGTAAAATAGCCTATAGACTAGAATATTTGTCAGACTGTTCTTTTCAATATTCATGAACAGGAAATAGAAAGCTTTAAGAGTGACCACATCAGTATAGAAATTCCAGGAGTGCGACAGTAATAACCCAAACACATCAGGAACAATAGAGTGTGGAAGGTATCCCACTATAATGGTCAAGAATTTAAACCTTCTACCTTAATATGCACAAATAGAGTGGCCATGGTGGTGCAGCGGTTAGCACTGCTGCCTCACACTAAGAGATTCTCCGGTTTGATCCTCGGCTGGGGTGACTTCTGTGTGGAGTCTGCATGTCCTCCCTGTGGTCATGTGGGTTTTCTCCGGGTGCTCCAGTTTCATCCCAAAGACATGCTGTAGGTGGATTGGATACTCTAAATTGACCCTAGGTGTGTGTGTGCCTTCTGTGAAAGGTTGTGTGCTAGGCTGGCAACTTGACACTGTCCCAATCATGAGCAGACAGGTGATCCACTAACCAGGAAAAGCTGAAAGAAGAAGACTTTAATGTGAAAAAATCAGACTTGCCACAGGTGGCCAAGATTCAATGAAATAGACAACGAACAAGTACAGGAAGTGCATCAAAATCCCATCATCCATTTGTGAGTCTTTCCTTCATGAAATATTACATTTATAAAACTGAAACACAGTACTGACAAGCAAAGTAATTCTGTTGAGAATAAGGTGGAACTACCTGCCATACCTCTCAACCTGGAAAAATCAAAAATCTGGACAAAGCCCATGAAAAATAGGTACAAATCTGTATGCTGATTAACATACAATTTGCATACATAATTAAGTAACCCCGCCCACTCCAGTGCAATTGTGGGATACCAACTTTCAAACGCAAACTGAAGAACAGACAACCAAAATATGGCACCAGAGTCCCCCTGTAGCCATTCATTTCCAATGTCCCATTACCTGGCTATTTCGCCCCATTTACCATAAACACTACTGTGTGCATACTTTTTGTAGCACAATGCAAACAAACAGTAATAGATATCTGCTAAACAAAGCAACACTGTCTTACAATGAAAATAGACTTGGCAATAAAACTTCTCTGCCCTTGAAACTCACATTCATTAACACAGCATTGAAACCCACACCAAATCCAAAGAAAATACATCTGGCCAGTGGTAGATAAAGATTACCTTTGAGTTGTTTTCAAATCATAGGCTCCTGGCTTAAACACAAAACTAGAAACATACATTTATTCTTTGATACACCTTCCTGACTGACTTTATTAAATTATATTCCTTGTATAATACAGCACACTTGTTAGACTTAAGTTTGAGCGCATTTTAAAATTTACTATTTGAACATTTTTCCAGTAGGCAATGAAACAAAATGCATGAACCAATAATGACACAAACTGCCCAATTTGGAACATTTACATCATAAAAGTCTATTATTTTACATTTATATATATATATATATATATATATATATATATATATATATATATATATATATATATATGTATATATATATATATATATATATATATATATATATATATATATATATATATTTTTTTTTTTATATTAATGACAGTAGTGTAAGCCATAGGCATCTTGCACAGCTTCTTGCACTTATTTTAATTTTTTTTTTTTTTTTTGGGGAGGCAAAAGGCCAAAAAGCAGACAGGGAGGGACACATTTTAAACACTGCTTATATAATTTTGGAACGTTGCTAGAATAAAATTTTGCATTACCACCATGTATTTCACTGTCAAGTCTTGACCACAGGACCCTATACACTACAGTCAGAGCAACATACCACTATGCCAAATCAGCAGTTCCCAGAAAGAAAGACTGAAACTTAAATAGCCATCATTTAGTGAATTCAGTTCTCACTTCTCACCATAGCCCTCAACCTCCTAGCACAAAAAACCTGGACAAAGCCAATAATGGGGGAATACAGCCCAAAGATAAGGACACATTTTCAAATACTGATCTTATAAACTTAGAAAATTGCTAGAATGAAAGGTTTTGTGTTACCATTTATTGTCTGAAGAATTTCAAGTCAAATTCAAATGCCTGCCATTATTTAACTAATTCATTCCTTCAATGATGTGCCACAAAAATCATGAAAACCACAGATTTCATGAGGAATAGAACAAACATGAGGCATAGATTCACAAGTGGTAGTGGCTAGAGGGTTTAGGCTCTTTTTACCTGTACCCAAGGTACAGGGTTTGAGCCAGAGTGCCTCTAGCCACCAGGTGTATTCAGTTGGAGGCATTTTCACACACACAGTAAATAGTTGTCTGCATACAATATATTCACTTTTCTTAAATTATGTGTAGATTTCAGCAGCTCTAGCATAGCATCCATATAGATAAAATGCTAGCAGTATACTTCTCAACCTCGTAGAGCAAGAACTCTGGACAAAGCCTGAAGTAATGGGGGAACAAAGGCTCAACAATAGGGACAGATTTTAAATACTGCTCTTAAGAAACTTAAAAAGCTGCTAGAATAACAGCATTGTGTTAGCATGTATTTTACAAAAGATACCAAGAGTCTGAAATTCAGATGTATGTTATTAGTGACTTCAGTCCTAAGTAATTTGGAAGAAAAACACAAATTATGTGAGGAAAAGGCCAAAAAATATGATGAAATATCTGGACAGCCTGCAAAAATCTGGCCAGCTGAGAGGTATGAAGTCATATCTTTTTTAATGCTTGTAAATCATGATAACATTCAGATATACTAAAATAAGGTAGAAATGAATAACTGATGGAGATAGTATTCTTGGAAAGGAAAACTGAGTTTTGTAAGAAGGGTTTGCCTTGCTCAGCTGTAGTGCAGTCTGTCTCTTGTGCAAAAAAATCTGGCACCGGAAAATTATCTAAATACTCAAATTCATTTCTCTGCAGTGAGAGTCAAATTCCAGCACATAAACACTAACATGACATCACAGCTAGTCCGAGCCCATGTGGTTTTTTGATGGTTTATATGACCAGCAGTCTACAAGTAATTTGACTGCTAATTCTCCTAACCAGTTTCAACCCTATCATAGCAAACTCTTCTCTCCTTTCTCAAATAAGGTGCTGCATTTATTTGCTTATACATATTTGTTTTTTGCATACCAATTTTTTTTCTCCTTTCCCAAATATGGCACTGTACTAGGTATCCATAGACATTTTCCCCTAAGTGCTGGATGGATTGTAGCTATAGTTTGGTCCGACTGCATGGAATAACTGCTGGCAAAAAAAGTTATATATCCCTATCTTGAACTTGCTAAGCCTTTTTCCACACACACACACACACACACACACACACACACACACACACACACACACACACACACACACACACACACACCAGACATACAGATTATAACATCATTCACCTCCAGCTCTGAAGATCACTGCAGCGTGCTAATGCTTGTATCCAGATTCCAGACTGGTATATTAGCTGATGCTCATTCAGCCTATTACTGTCCAATAGAGACCTGCCATTTCACATTTGTGGTCTGTCTTTCAAGTTAAACCCTGAGCAACACTCCTGTCATACTTTTGAAACAAGCCATAAATCTGCTATGATAAACACTAGAGCCTTCTTCAAAGAAGAGCAACTTTACAATATACACATCTGAGCAGCGAGAAAAAACAGCCGTTTAGCAGTACCTTAGTTCACATAACAAGCAGCGAGAAACACCCCCCACCCCCACACAACATGCCCATAGCAGCGAAAATCAAAGCAGCAAGAAACATCACTTAATGTACTTCAGCTAACATTACAATCTTGCAAAATATGGCCAAAACAAAGCAGCGAAAAACAAATGTACCTACGACCCCCCCATGACCAAAAAAAAGCAGGCTAAGCAGCGAGCTGTTTAGCAGCAGAGAAACTTCAGCTAATAATGTACTTACACCTGATTCTTAAGTCTAAACTCGACTCCTCCATGCTCAGGCAGTAATAGCAGTCTTCTACCAGAGGCTGAGAAAAAAAAACAGTACAGTTATCAGTTATTTCGCGCTCGACTCTTCCATTCTCAAGCAGTAGAAGAACCAAAAGTCAATAAAAAGAAACCATTATTATCAGTTTATTTCCACGCTTGCAGCCAGCCAGAAATGTATGCCCTTGAGCTCAATTCCGACAGGCTAATGGAGGTGATGTCATCGCGCACGTGATGATGTCAGCTCCAAAAGTGCGAAAAGAAGAATTTTAAAAACAATCAGGAATTAAGGGGTGCCACTCGGGAATTGTGGCACCCCATTATTTGGGCCCCAAAACTCGGTAAAAACTGAGTAATTCGGTGCAGTTGAGAGGTATGCTACCTGCACACAAATGAATATTCAAACCATTCGAGTGTCCCACTCTTAGATCTCTGTTTAGTTCCCAGCATCCCAAATGGCCTCTCAGATCGGAGAATCAATACCTCCTGCAAGTCCACAAGCTAAACATGCCTGCCGGAAAGCTTCTTTACTCACATTCTATAGCCAGATCCTAGAATGACCTCCCATTAATAATTAGATCTAATAAAAAGCATGCTTCATTTAAAACTTCTTTACAAAAATACTTCTCTTCTAGCTGGAGTTGTATATGTACCAAGCCTCCCTCCTTTAGGACCTGACTCCCTTTACTTTATGAATGACATTCTTAGTTCTATATCTATTTACTGCTAAATGTCTGGTGAATTCATAACTAAACCTTTTGGCAATATGTTTATTGCATGTTAATAACTTTGTCTCCTCTGCATGTTAATGCTGTATTTAGTTGTACCTAGCTAACAACTTTTATCAATAGTTTCTCTAAGTACTACTTACTAGCCTTGCTGCATATACTTTGTGAATTTTAACATATTGTATCTACTATTGTATATTCATGTTCTGTACAGTTTATAATATTATGTGTCATGTTTCTGTGGAGCTTTTCTCCCCAGGCCTCCACTGAAAATGGACTCTAGGCCCAGACCAGATGATACATATCATGAGGCTATAAAATACATTTGTAAATGCTTACTCATCTTGTTGTCTGTTTGGGAATGGATGCATGTCCTACAGTAAAAGATCCTAGAGAAATACACTTAGCAGGAAATGTTATTTTTCTTCAGCTGCATGTAGCAAAATTGCTTATATGTGTTTACTATGCATTTCTTTTTTTTTGTGGTGGGGGGCTGCTTACTCATGTCTATTTTGCCCAAGTGACACTTCCACTGCATGCCACTTGTGATATTTGTATTAGTTTGGGTGACGTTGACTTACAGAAAGAGACGAATAAAAAATGGAACTTAATTTGTTTCATTTTTTTACCCCTGTGCTGCCAGCTTTCAAGCCAACCCTTCAATCAAACATTACAATGTTCATTTCATACCCCAGCTCTGATGGTGATGTGAGCATCTGTGCCACCTCAAGGGCCACCTCTGGTCCCTTGCCCTTTCATACATGCCCCCTACACACATATAGCAGCAGAGGCTACCACCACCGGCTTGAATGGCCATGTCCCCATCATCTCAGCACTGGCCGTCCATATCATAACAGACTTCTGCTCAATGAAAAACTCAACAATACATGAACGTGGAAATTGAATAAGAAAAGAAAATATATTTTATTTCAACATCAAGTGTCTTGGCAAGGTAACTCAGGAAAGAGGAGTTGGAAGTTGTTCTTTCTAGTCTTTAAAGCTATGTACACACATTTAAACATACTCAATCATGTATTTTTTATTTAAAATTTTTTAACTGGGAAAGTCTAACTTGGAACAAAGCCAGTTTGCAGCAGTGGCCCAGGGAAAAACACTTTAGATGTATGTCTTTGCAACATGAGAGGAAACCCACACAAACACAGGGAGAACATGCAACCTCCACACAGAAGGCACCCTCACCAAGAATCAAACTGGATAAAATCTTGCTGTGAGGCAACAACACTACTGCTGCACCACTGCACCATCAAATTGAATTGTAATATATTTGCTCAAGACATATTGGTTATAATGTGAAAAGTATATTTATTTGAGAAATCATTAGGTTAGTAAGAATGATGCATAGATAAAAAGGATCTACCTCATTATTTGTAGTATTTATTTTTTATTTATTCATATTTGTTTTGCTGGGTAGTGCACTGATCTCAAAGGACCATTTGTGTGCACAGCCCAGGTGAATAGGATTGAATAAGACATGAACCGTCTTTACTACATATTGTGTCCTGCCCATTTTCCCAGCGCACAACAAAGCATGGCATGCTAGTCTGTGCTCCAGAAGTGTTTTTCTTCTCTCCAGTGCCACCCAGGCAAAGCTAAGTACCTTTGATTGCTAAAATGCACTTGCTTAAGTTATTTAAGTGGCCATTACTGTTTCCTGAATTTGTATGCAAATTTCACTGACTTCTCTTCCTCTCACTGGTACTGTTATAAAACTCTTATAATTGCCTCAAGCAAGGGATTTCTAGCTACTTATTTAATTTGTTTGTGGTAGCATTCTGCTTGTGGGTCTCTTCTGCTGTGTTTTTACACTTGGAGGACTGGGTTTATTCATCTTGTGGCAGGAGATGTGTGCCTTGTCCATCTGAGTTTAGAAACACACACAAGGGCTCATAGCATAGTTGCTTTTTTGGCCAGAGGGCTCATAACTTAGTTTTCTGTTTTTTTTTTGTGCCGCTATAAATTTGGTGTGTTTGCACAGAGTCACTCTGCACACCACAGGGCTTCTACAAGAGCAAACAGCTAGAAATAAAATTTCCCCTATAAAACAGTCCATAAAATTGTACCATGTAAAGCAGTAAATATTGAGCCAATACCTTATGCACCAACAAGCTTAGAGTAGCTAGTTGGGAATTGAAGGGCGATGCCTATAAATTTAGTAGAATTCAGTATTGTGTAAACATTAAAGTCAGTAGAATTTAGTACTGTTTAGCATAATTTGCCCCAGTAAAGCAACCTTATTAATCTGAACCAACAAAGCACTCTCAATAGTCTAACCCCTATACAACACCACCACAATCAAAAGACTGGACGGTATGGATATTCAGTTTCCTAACTTCTCTGTAGCCAGATTGGTGGATATGGGCATCATGAGACAATGTAACAATTCTCTCATGTTTACTGACAACCACTTAATTCTTAAAGAAACAGACAGTATGCAAGAGTAGACTAACACAATGACACTGGGAGCTAAAGTCTTGCATACAAATGTACAACAGGTTGTTGAAACCACGCACACAACACCCACCTCACATAGTACACAACACACCAAATAAAAAAAAACACAGAAACATGTGGGCAAGAAAATGAAATGCAATGGCAGAAGGAACTATCAGTTGAAAACTATTGCAAAATAAAACAATAGCGTGATAGCCATTAGAATATTATCATCAACAACTTCATCAGAATACATCAACAACAGGCACTACTACTTTAAATAATCACACCAATAAGTTAAATGAATTTATCTAGTCCAATAAGCCATCACCTAAAATTAAGAAAAACATATTTAACCAATCAAACTTTAGAAAATAGTGAGTTTTTAGTTTTGTTAAATAATTTTCAAATTAGATTTGGAAAACTCACTGAAACTAAAGGATTTGATTTGGTGTGTACTTAACTCTTTGAATGCCTGCTGATTTATTATTGACCACCTGGTTTAATGTATTGGTGTGTGTATTTTATATCTGTTAAGCGATTTTCTGATGTATTCTTCCGAAGTTAAAGCATTTTTCTAGTACACAACACACCTCGACGTATGCATGCTGAGACACTGAAAAGCAAGCTTCCTAAACAACAAAGATCATTTAGACTGCCTGTTGGCAAAGCTATGCTTCAGTAAGCCCAAAGGCACTCAGAAAAAAAACAACACCTGACACCACACGTACTGTCACTCTCAGCAGGGCCCCAAACACTAAACCCTTAAGGCAAGCAAACACACTTCCCAGGACTCTGGTCATAGTGGATTACATTATAAGACATATTTATGCCCCTCAAACTAGGCTGGACAAGAAGAAGATAACGGTTAGTTGTTTATCTGAAGACATGAGCCACCAAATCACACCCACATGCATGCACTCAAGTCATTACGCCACAAGTACCAGTACGATTCCATCATAGTCCATGTAGGTGTAAATGACCTGAGACTTGCTTCCCCGGACTGTATGAAGAAGACATGCTTCCCTGGACTGTATGAAGAAGACGTGCTTCCCCAGACTGTATGAAGGACATTATGGAGCTCTCAGGCTGGCATGAGCCTGGCACTGAGCAACATATTACCATCACTGAGGATGATGTCACAATATGACCAAATGATGATTGATTTTAACAATTTACTGTCTTTCTGGTGTCATTCTAAGGAGATATAATATTTGTCAGCTTCAGAGAACATGTTTAACAGATCGCATTGCTTTGCCAAGGATGGTTTGCATTTGGCATTTCTAGGCTTTTAAATGCGGCCTAAAACATTATCCACCTCCATGCCAAATTGACAAACTTGACAACATAGCAAAATCAACTCAACAGAACCTCAAGGTCTTACTGTACAGTGCCAGGAGACTAAATAAAAAACCGACACTTCTTCAAAACTCTCTTCACACTCAATAATATATTCATTTGTGCAGTTACCATAATATGCCTCCAGATTCATGAAACTCCATGCAAGAATAAGATTATTCACTGTTCATGTCTGTTTAGAACAGCAGTGCGCCCTGCATATTCATGAAGTCGCGCTGCTGTTTAATCTACAGGGACATGAACCATGAAAGAGTGCAGGGGGCATGTCCAAGTAGTGCATGGGCAGTGAACATGCCCCCTCTACTCAGAAAGTGCCATACGGCCCTTTCTAAGCTGAACTGGCATACTATTAGAGCTTTGGTCTAATATTATGCCAGTATTTCAGTGTCTGCTGACACTGAAATGAAAAAAAATTATCATTTCAGTGTCCGCAGGCACTGAAATAAAACTCGGCAACCAGAAAGCAATGCAGGTGGTGTGTGACAGGTTCTGTGATGCACTCCCTGCATTGCTAAAGTGCCGTATGTCACTTTTGCAACCTGCTAATGCAGGAAATGTATGCAAATGCACACATAACGGGGTATAAGTCCCCCAAAAGTGAAAAAGCACAAGGACAGCCCCACAAACATAGAAAGTTGATAGAGAACAGGTCATGCATCAGCATGAATCACGTAAGGGTAGAAGTCTGGAAGGAAATGTATGCCAATATTCACTCATAGCAGTGCATGTTGACAAAGGCACAAATGATGGGGGAATACATACTACATTAGGGACATGTCTGAAAATTGTCCTCACACACTTAGAAAGTTGATAGATAACAGGATATGTATTAGCAGGAGTCCCTGAAGGATGGAAGTCAGAAATCCAAATCAGTGCAAGTATTTCATGTTTGCAGTCCCAAGTAGTTGTCAGAACACCACGATACACACCCATATAACCTAATAATATAATAATAATATACACGTTTTTTCAGTAGCCTAAGGAATATTTAAGTGTACCTAATTGGGCATGCATGTTATGGCCATCTGCTTAGCATAGCCTAAACATCCTATAGGAGCTAAATGCAAATAGAAAGTTGAAACTTCCAAGCTGAGGTAGTGTAGTGGTTAGAGTTGCAGATTTGCATGCAAGTGTTTATGGTTTAAGTCCCAGAACAGGCAACTTATTTTCCTATGTGAAAGTAGTGTTAAAATTATTTTAGTAAACTTAAATTACGTAGCAGCTATTTTTTGTCAACCAGGGTAGTGTAGCAGTTCCAAACGCGAGATGTCAGTGTAGAAAAGGTGAGAAACCCCTATATAAACACAAGTGCCCCATACAGTATAGTCACAGAAGAATATAATTTAATGAAAGCAAATGGGGGATGTCATGGAAGGTAGATGTAAAATTATTATGTGTATATAAATATTATTTTATAATATAAAATTATAAGTATAATATGCTTAACCATGCCTTAATCACTCTGTATCCATCAGACCATTTTCTACCCAGCAACAAAATAGTCAGCCCTGCCAAGTCTCGATTCCAGGATGCTGCCCTCTACAATCACAGCAAAATGCCACTGCACCATCTGAACTGTGAGAAACTGGAATGCTTTAACAAACATATCATGCATTCTGCTCATTTAACAATAGTGAAAAAAAAAAAACAGCAGTCAAACCCATAAACTTGAACACTATAGTCAGAGGAATGTACCACTACCCCATCTGAAATATAAAAATGAATGTTGCTTTTTCAAACATACCATGCAAAAGAGGCATACAACATTAGGGAGAAAGCTTTGTGAAGCCATTCATGTGTTGTATATAGACATAAGCACGCACACACACACACACACACACACACACATATATATATATATATAAATGTAGAGTCATAATATAGATATACATATAAAAAATATAAAGGAAGGGGGGTAAAATATATATATATATATATATATATATATATATATATATATATATATATATATATATATATATGTGTGTGTGTGTGTGTGTGTGTGTGTGTGTGTGTGTGTGTGTGTGTGTGTGTGTGTGTGTGTGTGTGTGTGTGTATAACATGCTGTGCAGTTATACCTCAGAACCATCCCTCTCAACCTGTTAGTGCAAGAAAACTATACAAAGGCTATAAAATCAGGGCCACGCATAGACATATTTAAAGTATTGTTGTTACAAATGAAGACAGCAGACCACGGGGTTGGTAAGGGTATGGATGATGGAAACTGAAATGTTATGTTGTTATTTACTGACATAAATCCTTGGATCATCACTGCGATTTACCAGACAAATGCAAATAAAATGTGGGACTGAACAAAAGTATGGGCCAAACATTCGGACAGTCTGGGAAAATCCTGGCAGTGGAGAGGTATGCTCAGAACCCCCTAGTGCAATGAATTGACCAAGCTTCAACAAAGTGGGGACAAAGGCTCTGAAAATAGGGACATATCCAAAATACATCAATAGATGTTGAGAAAGTTGATGTAGTAACACTGTATGTCCTAACATATATTGACTGAAATATCACAATCCAAGGACTCAATTGCTACTCATTAGTTAGTGACCTCAATCCCCACACCATCCCACTCATGTGTCAGGAATACACAACAGTTATGGGGACCAGACCAAAGATATCGGCCAGACAACTGGACATCCTACGAATATGTGGACATAACTCACCATTAGGGAAACTACATTGAGCTACAGAGCAATGTCCAAACTACAATCAGACTGACATAACACTACCCAAGTCCAGCTCTGGGGCTGTACACATGCATTAGCAAATATAATAGGCACTACAGGGCTGTAACACTAGTGGAAAACAGACACTGGTGTGAAAGTGTATACCCCCAAACAATTGCACCACGGTCACAGTGACATACCAGGAAGCAAACTGAACACTACAGTATAATGACTGTGTGAGCAACAAAATCCCATTTGCCCCTCACACATTACCCCTACATATATTGCCCCAAGTCACAGTGTAGTGGGAGTCCTGAGGTGTTACGGGACATGTCATAGTCTGCATGTACAAACATATACAGGCGATATGGAACCAGAAACCGAAGCAGCATGCACAGTCAGATAGAAAGGGCCCATGACACTCACATGTACCCCTCCCTACACAGCCCAAATAACATGTACACACTACACTGCTACACAATCCTGACAGTCTTTTAAGAATGGGCAGACATACACAGACCTCTCAAATATACAGTTTCCCACAGAATGTATAGGCACAGGACTCATATCTATGGTCGCTTCCTTGTTACATGTCTGGGGTCTATGACATCACTGGGAGGGTTGCAGGAATGAGTGCAATAAATAATGATACTACATACCTCTAAACCTCTTAGTGCATGTCATCTGGACAAAGCATGACATAATTGGGGGAAAGAGACCCAAACACAGTGGTATACAGGACATAGTGCTGTTATAAATGTAGACAGTTGCTAGTGTTACCAGCTTTGTTGTAACATATCTTTTCTGAGGGATATTGAAGTCAGTAACACCAATGGATGTTAGCATTTACTGACTGCATTCCCCAGAGTATCCTACTAATTAGCCAAGGACAACAACTGTCTGGGGAACAGACCAAACATATGAACCATGAATCTGGACAGTGTCTATGCCTCTAGACAGTGTAGAGGTATGACCACAGTCATGTCACAGAATGAAATCCCCTGACAGCTGCCAAACCTGTCACCCAGCACCTTATGAGGCACAGTAAGACCAACATGACACTCCCCCACATCACGTCCGGGCAATTACCCATGTATATTCAAATGCAACATGCACTACAGGGATGGAACTGTAGTGAAAAGCAGAGAGTGGTGCAAAAATGTCCACCCAAAAACATTTGCACTACAGTCACAGCAACATACCAGTACCAAAAATGAACACTAGGGTAGAACGACTGTTTGAACAAACATATCCTGATTGCCAGTCACACACTACACCAACATATACTGGCCCAACTTACAGTGTACTGGGAATCCTGAGGTGTTACAGGACATTACACAGTCTGCCCCTACAAGCATACAGACTTGATAGACCAGCAGCAGCAGCTGTAGCAGCATGCAGAGTCAGATAGGTAAAGTATGTATAGCACTCACATCTGCTACTCTCCCTACCCAGCCCAACAAACATCTACACACAACACTGCTACACAATCTTGGCAGTCTTCACAATGGCCAAACATAACTGTCATATGTACAGATTTCCACAGACTTACCAGGGTGTGGAAATATAATCCTGGCCACCGCTGCATACCATGGCCAGGAGTCTGCCAGTTCACTGGCATGATAACTGGAGTGCAGTTGGTAATTAATGATATACCATACCTTTGCACATCTGGACAATGCATGAAGTACTTGTGGGACAGAAGGCTGGAAAAAGGGAATATCATACATAATGGTGTTACAAACTTAAACAGTATCTGGTGTTACACATGTTGTTCATAGGTTCATAGGTTGGTCCTAGGCTATCAGCCCTAGGGCCTATACAAGCCTAGCCATAACAATTCCCTGGCTATTTCTTCCCACATTATTTACTTTCCTGTAACATAACATCCCTGAAGGATATGATGTCTTGAACACCAATGGATGTCAACAGTTACTGACTACAATCCTCACATTATGTTTACAACCCCACAAAAACAAACATTTTTCAAAGAACAGACCATGCATAACAGACAAACATCTGGCCAGTCTGTGGACAACATGCCAGTTGAGAGGTATGTCAGAGGCATATCACTGTCAGATGTCAAGTCACCCAGTAAATGCATGTCCAGATGAACCATAACCCCCAATGTGTATAACAGCACTAATGACATACAATCTGTATGCAGTTATGGAGCTTTGTCCCCGATGTTGTTGGGCTGTCTCCACATGTTCTATCCTGTGAGGTATTTCCACTTACTGTCTGTAAAGCTGTAGCCTCCACACCTCCATAATATCCCCCACACAGGCAAGGTAAATGGGCAAGGCTCACATGAAGGGCATCCCATATGTTGGAACTTAGTAGTGTCCAGGCCCACAACAATATTATGTGGGTCCCTCATAGCTTTTATGGCCTCAGCAATACCCAGTAGGACATCAACCCCTAAGGTGGCTGGCCTGTGGTGGACAGCAGCAATACACAACTACCATAATAGGTGGAAATAATCACAGGACAGGCCAAGAAGTAGCAGGTGCCTCACTGGAAGTCATGTCACCTTGTTCTGCACAAGCAAATATGGTCACAGGTTATGTACGCTAAGGCTGTCTTTGAGTGCAAACTGGAGACATCCACCAAGGCTAATTAATAGGCCTTCCAGATGTGTGTCTGCAATTCCAGTGGTAACACACATATCTGCTCTGTAGTGGTGGTCAATAACACTACATACACATATGCCATGGATATAGGCAACCGGCTGCAAACAGGTGAAGTGTAAACATCACCTCCCCTGTCCCCCCATAGATACACATGTGCATGTACAGCACCTGCCCCCCCTCCCCTCATGATCATAAAGCAGGTCTGTAATGCCCTCTCAAAGGCAACACATAGAGGTCTCCATAAACCTGATACCATTCCTAGCTGCATCCAACATGAACACAGGCATGGGCTGTCAGACTCATTCTACAGTGTAGGTAACCACAGCCTGAGCACTGGTGTCATCCCATCTGCACAGAGGGCAGACAGAAAGTTGATAGAAAACAGATTATGCATTAGCATGAATGTTCAGAAGGATACAAGTCTGAAGCTGAAATGTATTCCATAATGTCATGACAGCAATCCTCAATGAAATGGCTGAAAATCTCAATGCTCTCATTTAATATAGCAATATAATATTAATATCCAATAGGTAGTTTTTAAAAAAAAAAAAAAATTTATACAAAAGGCCCTTTTTCAAATTCCCCCAAACCAAGATTTTTTTTGGGGTTTTTTTTTTTTTTTTTTTATTTTTGTGGGGGGCCAAAACAACTTAATTGGCTAGAACTTCAGAACATAATACTTCTACATCAATTAGTCTTAACTTTTAAAATTCTACATTACCCCTCCAATACACCCATACTAAATAACCTCATCACCCCATATAAAAATCTTACTTCCCTTCGCTCTGCCAGGAAGCTTCTAGTAACTACTCTCAAATCCCACAATAAAGCAGGTGACTCCTTATTTGCCAATACTGTAGGATCTTATTGGAATAAACTCTCCACAGACCTGACCACCCTAAGCTCACCTCACCTTTTCAAAAAAAAATAAGAAACCATTTACAAACCCACTGGCTATGCCCATGCGCTAATCCTGACTGAGCTCACCAATGATTTCTCCTCTTTCTAGCCCCCCCCTTCACTTCTACTGGTTGCTTCTCTACCCTTAATTATGCCTCTACTGACCCATTTTTAACATTTCTTTTCTCTTCCTTCCTTACATCTTGTCATCTGTTCTTTTCCTACCTTTTCTACTTATCTCTTATATGTTTATCCCCTACCTTTTTCTAGTACCCTGCCACAACTTATTTTCTATTCTAATTTGTACATAGGTAATTTTATATTTTACTCTCCATATGACAGTCTATTACCAGACTTCTGCATTTACTAGCAGTCTTACTCTAGCAATCATTCAAGAAGGTTGCCTCTCAGTTTTTATTTTCCTGTTTATAATCCCTCAGCATCTCACTAAACTACATAAAAATTTGATTCCTTTATTTGCTATTATGTTTATATAATTTGCTTGCTTGGGTCTTTGGTTTTGATATTTGTTATTTGATTGTTTGATCTTTGTATTGTAAGTTTGCTAGTACGTTAATGGAGCTTTTCTCCTCGGGCCTCTGCTGAAAATGGACATGTATCCAGCCAGACTAGCCCAGTTAACAAATGTAAAATAAATAAAAATAAAATAAATAAAAAAAAAATATATATATATATATATATATATATATATATACACACATACATATATGTATATATATATATATATATATATATATATATATATATATATATAAAATGTAGAGTCATAATATAGATATACATATAAAAATATAAAGGAAGGGGGGTAATATATATATATATATATATATATATATATATATATATATATATATATATATATATATGTGTGTGTGTGTGTGTGTGTGTGTGTGTGTGTGTGTGTGTGTGTGTGTGTGTGTGTGTGTGTGTGTGTGTGTGTGTGTGTGTGTGTGTGTGTGTGTGTGTATAACATGCTGTGCAGTTATACCTCAGAACCATCCCTCTCAACCTGTTAGTGCAAGAAAACTATACAAAGGCTATAAAATGGGGTGGGCCACGTACAGGGACATATTTAAAGTATTGCTGTTACAAATGAAGACAGCAGACCATTACTGAAGGGTATGCGGATGATGGAAACTGAAATGTTATGTTGTTATTTACTGACATAAATCCTTGGATCATCACTGTGATTTACCAGACAAATACAAATAAAATGTGGGACTGAACAAAAGTATGGGCCAAACATTCGGACAGTCTGGGAAAATCCTGGCAGTGGAGAGGTATGCTCAGAACCCCCTAGTGCAATGAATTTGGACCAAGCCTAACAAAGTGGGGGGACAAAGGCCTGAAAATAGGGACATATTCAAAATACATCAATAGATAAGCTGAGAAAGTTGATGTAGTAACACTGTATGTCCTAACATATATTGACTGAAATATCACAATTCAAGGACTCAATTGCTACTCATTAGTTAGTGACCTCAATCCCCACACCATCCCACTCATGTGTCAGGAATACACAACAGTTATGGGGACCAGACCAAAGATATCGGCCAGACAACTGGACATCCTATGAATATGTGGACATAACTCACCATTAGGGAAACTACATTGAGCTACAGAGCAATGTCCAAACTACAATCAGACTGACATAACACTACCCAAGTCCAGCTCTGGGGCTGTACACATGCATTAGCAAATATAATAGGCACTACAGGGCTGTAACACTAGTGGAAAATAGACACTGGTGTGAAAGTGTATACCCCCAAACAATTGCACTATGGTCACAGCGACATACCAGGAAGCAAACTGAACACTACAGTATAATGACTGTGTGAGCAACAAAATTCCATTTGCCCCTCACACATTACCCCTACATATATTGCCCCAAGTCACAGTGTAGTGGGAGTCCTGAGGTGTTACGGGACATGTCATAGTCTGCATGTACAAACATATACAGGCGATATGGAACCAGAAACCGGAGCAGCATGCACAGTCAGATAGAAAGGGCCCATGACACTCACATGTACCCCTCCCTACACAGCCCAAATAACATGTACACACTACACTGCTACACAATCCTGACAGTCTTCTAAGAATGTGAAGAAAACCAACATCTACCAAATGCGAAAACCACCAAAGGAGAAAAACAGGAACTGGATGCACTCAGGTTTATTCTGGTACCTCGGCTTCCACAGCCTTCAAAGGAATAACCTTTACACAGCAAATGCATCTTTTTATATACAAGATTCCTTACTTAATTAATTGAATAATTATGCAATTACATCATTCACAATGTTTCAGAAAAAGGGACCATGCACTAAAATGCTGATGCATAGACAAAAGGGAATATTTATACAAAGACAAAGTGTATTATAGTACATAAAACCAAAGTTTTATATAAATACCAATACCCCAGATCTCAAATAGTCAAGTTAATTTCTAAATTTAAACCTTTTGGTTTTAAAGTACCAAAGTTTAAATGAACATACTTTCCAATTTTAACAGCTTCTGTAAAAAATTCCCAGTGTTATAAGTATCAGGTCTAGCCAATGCACAAAAGAACAAGGAATCCAACTCCCCATTATGTGAATTGTTGAAATGCTCAGAAACTGGGCTTTCCATCCTGCCATTTCTAATGTCACCCATGTGTTCCATAATCCTTAGCTTTAACTGACGTTTAGTTTGCCCTATATAATATTTGGGTGGAGTGCACCCACAACCAACTAAATAAACCACCCCACAAGATTTACAATTAAATGTATCCAAAGCTTGATATTTTATGCCATTTATGCAACTACCTGTCAAATTCATGACTTTTGAACAAATTCTACATTTACCACACTTAAACATACCTTTTTGGGATGAAATCCCATTCAGCATGTTCACCCTAACTTTTGATTTAAATTTCAACTTTTCTTTTAAATTAGCATACCTACCATATGAAAAGCATACTCTATTGGGAAATAAATGACCTATTTCGTCATTCTGACAAACAATCGGCCAAAGAAAATCTACTATATCCTTCAAAATGGGAGAGAATAACGAATACTTATTAACTAAAAAAATTCTACTCTCATCATTCAAAGGGAATTTATTCACCCTATTGTCATAAGTTTTATACATATTCCTTATGAATGAATCAGGACTAAGTAATCTATCACTGCTGTTCTTTATGGAAATCTCAGAATAACCTCTTTCCAAAAGCCTATTTCCAACCATCTTGAATTCAAAATCCAACAACTTAATCTCTGAGGTATGCTCAAGGGTGCGTTTAAACTCCCCATAAGGAAGTGCTTCAATCAAATGTTTTGGGTGAGCACTGGTTGCATGTAGAAAATTGTTAGTTGCAGTAACTTTTCTGTGAGGTCTATATTGCACTTTATTATTAGAATCCACATATAATAGAATATCTAAGAACTGAATAGTACTTTTATTCAAGACATAAGTGAATTCAAGACCAAATCTATTGTTATGTAAACTGGCAACAAAACCATCAAATTCCATAATACTGCCAGTACATACAAAAATCAGATCATCAATATATCTGTAATAAAGTGCAACATTTTTCTGAAAAAATTCCAGCCTATACAGAAAGTTGATTTCAAAAAAGGACATAAATAATATCGCGTAACTTGGGGCGAAATTAGCACCCATTGCGGTGCCTTCTTTTTGCAAAAATATCTTATCCTCACAACAAAAATAATTATGAGTCAATGCAAATTCTAACAATGAAATAATAAATGAAGTGCGTGGGCCCTCCCCCAAAATATTATAAATAGCTTCCAAACCAAATCTAGTCCTAATGCTTGTATAAAGGGCCTTAACATCCACAGTAGCCCAATAACAATTATTATCCCATTCCATATTCTTAACCTTGATACAAAAATCATTTGTGTTCCTGATATGTGAAGAAACATTAACCAATTCTTTCTTAAGAAGACTATCCAACAGCATACCAATGTGTTCAAGAAACCCACCACAACAAGATACTATAGGGCGACCCGGAGGGTCACAGAAATTCTTATGTATCTTGGGTAAGGCATAAAACCTAGGATCTCTTGGATTAGCAATGTAAAGTCTTTTTACATCTTTACTAGTTAGAAAGCCTAGTCTCTCGCCCCTCTCCAGTAGTTCTAAGAGGGCTCTATTGAATTCTGAAACAGGATTACTCGATAGCTCAACATAAACTTGTTCATTTGATAGTAAATCATACACCATCTTTAAGTAGTGTGCTCTATCCATAATCACCCAGTTCCCTCCTTTGTCTGCCTGACAGAAAGCATACTTATCACAAACAGATTGCATAGCTTTTAAAGCACTCCATTCATTTTTAGTGAGATTAAATACAAAATATTTTTCCATAAACATTCTATATTCAGTTTCTACTTTTCTAAGTAGAACATTCTCAAAAGCTTTCAAAATAGCAGAATTTTTAGGTGGGCAAAAGGAACTATGGGTTGGTAAAACAGGAACTTCAAGCCTACCATAACCTGTCATAAAACGCCCAGAATCAACTACACATGAATCTAAATCAGATACATCCATGCCCCCTTCCAGCAGTCCAAAAGTGTCTAAATCATAATCATATACAGAGAGGTCAAGCAAAGAATCAGAAGAAAAAGACAAATCATCAGAAACAATACAGTTATCAGAAGTAATCACAGTATTAGTTTCAACATTGTTCAAATTACTTAATGTGTTAATGGTGTGACATTTCTTATTTTCAAAAAATGCTTTTAAATACAATTTCCTACAAAAATGCTTTACATCAATTAATAAATCAGAAAGAGCTGGTATTTTTGTAGGCACAAACTTGCTTCCCTTTAACAATACCTGCTCCATATCAACAGTGACCAAAAAATCACTTAAATTGACAATATGCTTCTGTGTAGGACTATGTAAAACATTTGAAAAATCAAACTGTCCCAACCTAAAAGTCTGTCTAAACACAGTCGAAACATGCCCCCTTTCAGTGTCTTCTGTTGCGACCCTTGCTTCTTGATTTGCGTTTGCTACCTTGACGAAAGTTCCAATTCACTTGCTCTTCCATCTCTGACTGACCGCTGGCATCTTCCGTATTGTCCATTCTTTCGAACGATACACTTTTTCTACTGGTACCCGTATCAGAAGATGAAACAGACGAGTCTCTCACAGATCTGGAAGCTCCCTCCACTCTTCCGGTCTGGGACATACCATTCTTACGTTTACGTTGCCATAGGTAAACAGTATCCTTTCTAAAATCGTTAATGTCCCTATTTAATTTATTCTTCTTTCTTGAAACTACTTCAGTTTCAAATTTACCAGTCTCTGTGTTGATACCCTTCAAAGCAGCACGAAAAACTTCATTGGGAAATTCTGTGAACAAACTTTCCTCCACCTCCGCAATCTAAAGTTGGATTGCCCCCAAGTTCTTTCGGTTACGCCGGATGAGTATTCTTAACCAACTTAAAGAACACTGTATGAGGCAGCCTTCCATTCTTCAAGAAATTTATTCTCACTCTCTGTAAATTTAAAAGCAGGTAGTTTGTCCACCCGAAGTCCTCTGGGTGTAATCGACAAACTAGCATACTTTTCTAATAGTCGAGTGTCATAGAATAAAGAGGTTTCTTTGAACCTTAACTTCTTAAGTTCATCAAACCTCTTATCACGATCACCACATACAGGAACAGCCCATGGATCAGACACAGCCAATTTGTCGTCCCTTTCCTTACACAGATTGGCAAAACGAAAAACATCATCATTACAGGCTGGATTTGCCATAATAGAAAAACGAATCCTGATCTTCTCAAAGAAATATGAAGAAAACCAACATCTACCAAATGCGAAAACCACCAAAGGAGAAAAACAGGAACTGGATGCACTCAAGTTTATTCTGGTACCTCGGCTTCCACAGCCTTCAAAGGAATAACCTTTACACAGCAAATGCATCTTTTTATATACAAGATTCCTTACTTAATTAATTGAATAATTATGCAATTACATCATTCACAATGTTTCAGAAAAAGGGACCATGCACTTATGGGGAGTTTAAACGCACCCTTGAGCATACCTCAGAGATTAAGTTGTTGGATTTTGAATTCAAGATGGTTGGAAATAGGCTTTTGGAAAGAGGTTATTCTGAGATTTCCATAAAGAACAGCAGTGATAGATTACTTAGTCCTGATTCATTCATAAGGAATATGTATAAAACTTATGACAATAGGGTGAATAAATTCCCTTTGAATGATGAGAGTAGAATTTTTTTAGTTAATAAGTATTCGTTATTCTCTCCCATTTTGAAGGATATAGTAGATTTTCTTTGGCCGATTGTTTGTCAGAATGACGAAATAGGTCATTTATTTCCCAATAGAGTATGCTTTTCATATGGTAGGTATGCTAATTTAAAAGAAAAGTTGAAATTTAAATCAAAAGTTAGGGTGAACATGCTGAATGGGATTTCATCCCAAAAAGGTATGTTTAAGTGTGGTAAATGTAGAATTTGTTCAAAAGTCATGAATTTGACAGGTAGTTGCATAAATGGCATAAAATATCAAGCTTTGGATACATTTAATTGTAAATCTTGTGGGGTGGTTTATTTAGTTGGTTGTGGGTGCACTCCACCCAAATATTATATAGGGCAAACTAAACGTCAGTTAAAGCTAAGGATTATGGAACACATGGGTGACATTAGAAATGGCAGGATGGAAAGCCCAGTTTCTGAGCATTTCAACAATTCACATAATGGGGAGTTGGATTCTTTGTTCTTTTGTGCATTGGCTAGACCTGATACTTATAACACTGGGAATTTTTTACAGAAGCTGTTAAAATTGGAAAGTATGTTCATTTTAAACTTTGGTACTTTAAAACCAAAAGGTTTAAATTTAGAAATTAACTTGACTATTTGAGATCTGGGGTATTGGTATTTATATAAAACTTTGGTTTTATGTACTATAATACACTTTGTCTTTGTATAAATATTCCCTTTTGTCTATGCATCAGCATTTTAGTGCATGGTCCCTTTTTCTGAAACATTGTGAATGATGTAATTGCATAATTATTCAATTAATTAAGTAAGGAATCTTGTATATAAAAAGATGCATTTGCTGTGTAAAGGTTATTCCTTTGAAGGCTGTGGAAGCCGAGGTACCAGAATAAACTTGAGTGCATCCAGTTCCTGTTTTTCTCCTTTGTTAGTCTTTTAAGAATGGGCAGACATACACAGACCTCTCAAATATACAGTTTTCCACAGAATGTATAGGCACAGGACTCATATCTATGGTCGCTTCCTTGTTACATGTCTGGGGTCTATGACATCACTGGGAGGGTTGCAGGAATGAGTGCAATAAATAATGATACTACATACCTCTAAACCTCTTAGTGCATGTCATCTGGACAAAGCATGACATAATTGGGGGAAAGAGACCCAAACACAGTGGTATACAGGACATAGTGCTGTTATAAATGTAGACAGTTGCTAGTGTTACCAGCTTTGTTGTAACATATCTTTTCTGAGGGATATGAAGTCAGTAACACCAATGGATGTTAGCATTTACTGACTGCATTCCCCAGAGTATCCTACTAATTAGCCAAGGACAACAACTGTCTGGGGAACAGACCAAACATATGAACCATGAATCTGGACAGTGTCTAGGCCTCTAGACAGTGTAGAGGTATGACCGCAGTCATGTCACAGAATGAAATCCCCTGACAGCTGCCAAACCTGTCACCCAGCACCTTATGAGGCACAGTAAGACCAACATGACACTCCCCCACATCACTTCCGGGCAATTACCCATGTATATTCAAATGCAACATGCACTACAGGGATGGAACTGTAGTGAAAAGCAGAGAGTGGTGCAAAAATGTCCACCCAAAAACATTTGCACTACAGTCACAGCAACATACCAGTACCAAAAATGAACACTATGGTAGAACGACTGTTTGAACAAACATATCCTGATTGCCAGTCACACACTACACCAACATATACTGGCCCAACTTACAGTGTACTGGGAATCCTGATGTGTTACAGGACATTACACAGTCTGCCCCTACAAGCATACAGACTTGATAGACCAGCAGCAGCTTTAGCAGCATGCAGAGTCAGATAGGTAAAGTATGTATAGCACTCACATCTGCTACTCTCCCTACCCAGCCCAACAAACATCTACACACAACACTGCTACACAATCTTGGCAGTCTGTTCACAATGGCCAAACATAACTGTCATATGTACAGATTTCCACAGACTTACCAGGGTGTGGAAATATAATCCTGGCCACCGCTGCATACCATGGCCAGGAGTCTGCCAGTTCACTGGCATGGTAACTGGAGTGCAGTTGGTAATTAATGATATACCATACCTTTGCACATCTGGGTAATGCATGAAGTACTTGTGGGACAGAAGGCTGGAAAGAGGGAATATCATACATAATGGTGTTACAAACTTAAACAAGTAGCTGGTGTTACACATGTTGTTGTAACATAACATCCCTGAAGGATATGATGTCTTGAACACCAATGGATGTCAACAGTTACTGACTACAATCCTCACATTATGTTTACAACCCCACAAAAACAAACATTGTTCAAAGAACAGACCATGCATAACAGACAAACATCTGGCCAGTCTGTGGACAACATGCCAGTTGAGAGGTATGTCAGATGCATATCACTGTCAGATGTCAAGTCACCCAGTAAATGCATGTCCAGATGAACCATGTCAATGTAGCAACCCCCAATGTGTATAACAGCACTAATGACATACAATCTGTATGCAGTTATGGAGCTTTGTCCCCGATGTTGTTGGGCTGTCTCCACATGTTCTATCCTGTGAGGTATTTCCACTTACTGTCTGTAAAGCTGTAGCCTCCACACCTCCATAATATCCCCCGCACAGGCAAGGTAAATGGGCAAGGCTCACATGAAGGGCATCCCATATGTTGGAACTTGCAGCAGTGTCCAGGCCCACACAACAATATTATGTGGGTCCCTCATAGCTTTATGGCCTCAGCAATACCCAATAGGACATCAACCCCCTCAAGGTAGGCTGACCTCCTGTGGTGGACAGCAGCAATACACAACTACCATAATAGGTGGAAATAATCGCAGGACAGGCCAAGAAGTAGCAGGTGCCTCACTGGAAGTCATGTCACCTTGTTCTGCACAAGCAAATATGGTCACAGGTTATGTACGCTAAGGCTGTCTTTGAGTGCAAACTGGAGACATCCACCAAGGCTAATTAATAGGCCTTCCAGATGTGCGTCTGCAATTCCAGAGGCAACACACATATCTGCTCTGTAGTGGTGGTCAATAACACTACATACACATATGCCATGGATATAGGCAACCGGCTGCAAACAGGTGAAGTGTAAACATCACCTCCCCTGTCCCCCCATAGATACACATGTGCATGTACAGCACCTGCCCCCCTCCCCTCATGATCATGAAACAGGTCTGTAATGCCCTCTCAAAGGCAACACATAGAGGTCTCCATAAACCTGATACCATTCTTAGCTGCATCCAACATGAACACAGGCATGGGCTGTCAGACTCATTCTACAGTGTAGGTAACCACAGCCTGAGCACTGTTGTCATCCCATCTGCACAGAGGGCAGACAGAAAGTTGATAGAAAACAGATTATGCATTAGCATGAATGTTCAGAAGGATACAAGTCTGAAGCTGAAATGTATTCCATAATGTCAAGACAGCAATCCTCAATGACATGGCTGAAAATCTCAGTGCTCTTGTTTAATATAGCAATATAATATTAATATCCAATAGGTAGTAAATAAAAATATACAGCTCAAATCCCCAAACCAAGATAGTATAGTGGTCAGAGTCCCAGCTTTGTATACAGGCGTACACAGTTTGAGTAATATAACATACATTCTGTATAAGAAATGGACAGTTATGGACCTTCCGTACACCCATCATGCACATCCATAGCTATCTTTCATATTGTTCTTCCCTCTGTGTGTCCTTTTTCCACCACTTTCCTATCACCCTTTTCTCTTTTCTTTTAAAGAATTAGTGTGGGTGTAAGCACAAGTAAGTGGTTGTAAGTGGGAGTAAGAGCAAAAAAATTATCACGCCTGCCAGGTCTTGAACCCAGGGCCCCATACACCATTGTTAGAGCCATGCACCACTACACCACTTGAGTTGTAGAGACTACTGATGCTTTTTCCAACATATGCTCATTCAACAGTAGGAAAAAGATTCCGTAGAATCAGTCAGGTTGCTTATTTATACATATATACATGTATATATGTATGGAAATGCATATATCTATGGTCAAATATATACATAATATAAATAGTGATATACACATGTAGTGGAGGCATACCTCAGAACCATACCTACAAACCACTTACTGCAAGAAATCTGGCCCAGGGCTGTCCAAATGGGGGGACAACAGGACAAAAGTAGGGACATATTTCAAATATCGCTCTTATAAATGTAGAATGTTGCCAGAGTGACAAGGTGTCTTTCAGCATACATGTGCTGAAGGATGTGAGTTCTGTAAATGAAATGCATGTCATCATTTACTGGCTGAAATCCTCAGATCATCACAGTTATTTACCAGGGATATGAAAATAATGCATCTGAGAACAGACCAGAAACATGAGCAATAAACCTGGACATCCTGCAACAATCCAGACAGTCCCAAGGTGGGCTCAGACCCCTTAGTGCAACAAACCTGGACCAGGCCTAACAAGGTGGAGGGAGAAAGCCATAGAAATAGGGACATATCTGAAATACTGAAGCAGATAAGCTGACACAGCTGCTGCAGTAACATATCTTGTCTGTCCTAACATATACTGACTGAAATAGCACAAGTCCAACACTCAGTTACTTCCCACAAGTTAGTGACTGAAATCCTCGCATCAGCCCACTGATGTGGCAGAAATACACACCACTTATAGAGCCAGGTAACACTACATCCTACAAATATCTGGACATAACATCACATTAGGGAATCTACACTCAGCTCCTAAGCATGTCACCAAGCACTGTCCAAACTACAGTCAGAATGACACAACACTAACCCAAATCTGCTATGAGGAATTACACATGTATTGGCAAATATATCAGGCATTACAGGGATGTAATAGCACTGAAAAACAGACACCAGTGTGAAAGTGCCTACCCACAACCAATTCCACCACAGTTACAGTCACATACCAGTAAGCCAAAGGAACAGTACAGTATAAGAACTGTGTGAACAAAAACATCTCAACATGTTTGCCAATCACACACTACCTCCACATATACTGGCCCAATTCACAGTGTACTGTGATGCCTGACTGTGGTATGGGACATGTCTCAGTCTGCCCCTATAAACAAAAACAGCCGATAGACCAACAGAAACAGGAGCATCATGCACAGACAGATAGAAAAGGAGCCATAGCACATACATCCACGCCCCTCCCTACACAGGCCAAATAACATTGACACAATACACTGCTACACAATCCTGACAGTCTGTCAACAATTGCCAGAAATACACAGACTTTTCAACTGTACAGAGTTCCATAGAATGTCCAGATGTTCCCCTCATATATAAAGCTTCTTTCACATAACATTCCTGGCAGTCTGATATTTCACTTACATGAGGGCATGGATCGTGCTATCCCTAACAGAACCAAGATGCTATCCTCCAAAAAAAAAAAAGGAAGCCAATCTGGTGGTCTCCTGCCATAAACAAACTCTACAACAGAAGAAAGAAACTGTTGCAAAAAAGAGTAAAATCCTATGATTGGAGGAACTCCCTGGTCAGCCTCAGTAAGAAGCTGAGATCCCTCATAAAATCCTCCAAAGCTAGTTACAAAAACAAAATTGCCACTGATTCTAAAGACAACCGCAAAGCATTCTATAGCTATGTCAATAATCTCAATGGCAACACTCAGATCTGCTCTGAGTTGCAGCACAATGGCACTAAATATACAGAACCAACTGATGTTGCCAACATCCTGGCAGATAGGTTCATTGCTAACTTTACCCCCCTCTCTCCCCTTCTCTATACCGGAAGAATGCAAATTTCCTGTAATCACAGCTGCACAGGTTAAAAACCACACTCTCCAAAGCAAGAACACAGCATCTATGGGACCTGACAACATTTCAGGCTGCGTTCTACATGAACTACAGGAAGAACTGGTACCCCACCTAAGCACCATGTTCAATCATAGCCTCACTTCAGGCTTTGTGTCCACTGAATGGCACACAGCAATGGTTATCCCAATCCACAAAGGGGGAGCCACCATGGACCCTTGTAACTACCGCCTCATTAGCCTAACAAGTCTGGTCTGCAAGGCCACGGAATGTATCATCATGGAACTTATAAACAAAGACATTGGTAATCTCCAAACTCTGGACCCCACCCAGTTTGGGTTTGTAAAAGGCAGATCATCTCTCCTAAACCTGATAGACTTCTTTGAAGCAGTCACCAAAGCCATAGACGAGGGTAAGGTGGTCCACTCGGCCTATCTAGATCTCACTAAGGCTTTTGACATCATCACCCACTCTGAAATTATAAGTAAACTAACTAAACTATGTATAAATCCCTATGTCACAAGATGGGTTGCCGACTGGCTCACTGACAGAACTCACACTGTGAAAGTAGCAGACTCCAAATCCAATTTCATATCAGTGACAAGTGGAGTACCACAGGGTTCAGTCCTGGGGCCTCTCCTGTTTGGTATCTACTTTTCTGAAGTACAGGCTAACACAGAAGGTCTTTGGCTAATGAAGTTCACAGATGACTGCAAACTAGGAGCCATAATCAAAGCTCCTAACGATGTGGACATACTACAAAAGAGCCTCACTGAGACAGATGCCTGGTGTCAAAGCCATGGCCTCAAGCTCAATGCCAAAAAGTGCATTGTCATCCCCTTTGGTAAAAACTCTGTACCCATGAACTACCATATAGGTGGTAGTCTACTTAACACCAAAAGTGTGATAAGAGACCTTGGGAAACAGGTGGATAGTAGTCTCTCCTTTGATAACCACATCACCACAGTAGTCAGGAAATCCTTCTACATGGCACACCTCATCACAAAAGGTTTTTCATCCAGGAAAAACGAGGTCATTATTCCCCTCTACTCGTCACTCATTAGACCCATTCTAGAGTACATTGCCCTTTTTGATATGTACCTCACAGGACATGTACAACAACTGGAAAGGCCACAGAAATACCTCACAAAGTGGATTACTGGCCTCAAACAGATGCCCTATGCTGACCATCTCAAAAAACTCCAGCTTTACTCCGTTGCATGTCACCTACTCAGAGGCGATCTCTGCCTAACATACAAAGCTATGTCAAACCAAGAGCTGTTGGACATGCTCCACTTAAAGAAATCCCAATCACTCCGAGCTACACGCTGTAGGAACCTAAACCTTGTCACTACAATAAATAGAACATGCTGGAGGGACAGATTCCTGTCCCAGATACTTCCCATACTCTGGAACAAACTACCTAACTATATCAAACAAAGCTCCTCATTAGCACTCTTCAAGAAAAATCTTGATGATTGGATGGGAAATAGCAAATTCAGCCTATGGCTCTGCTCAACAGGGGCACAGGAAAATAACTTTCTTGGGTGGCGAAAGCCATGGTACCTTTTTGGCTAGGCTTATATAGGCCCTAGGGCCAATAGCCTAGTACTTACCTATGAAACTATGAACCTATAATGTCAAGAATGAAGGCACTAAATAATCATATACCATACCTATCAACCTCTTACTGCATGACATCTGGACAAAGCCTGACATAATTGTGGGACAGAGGCCCAAAAACAGGGGCATATTTGAAATAGTCCTGTTATAAACCAAGAAAGTTACTGTTGTAACAGGGTTAGTTGTAACATATCTTTTCTGAGGATATGAGGTCAGAAACACAAATGGATGTTAGCAGTTACTGACTGCAATCCCCATAGTATGCTACTGATTTTCCAAAGACAAAAAATGTCTGAGGAACACACCAAACATAGGAGTCCAAATTCTGGCCATTCTGCAGATAGCCCTACAGGTGAGAGTTATGTCAAACACATAACACTGTCAAAGATAAAATCACCAAGGAACTCCATGTCCACACAAATCCTGTTAGACTAGCATTAATCCAAATGTATAACAGCAATACTTACATTCTGCCCCTATGTCTGGAACTCCCCCATTTTGTTGGTCTATCTCCACAGTTTTAGTTCTAAGAGGTATTTCCAAATACCCTCTGTGATGCTGTTGTTCACACACCTCCATGAAGACCTCCTCACTGACAAAGAAAAGGGCCAACTCTCACATGATGTACTCAATAATAGGAGTGTGTTGTCATGCCGTTGGCTATATGAATAACAATACTGCTGTCCTGCATGCAATTATCAAGTGGGGAACACCAATTGCTGCACAGGCCATCAACAGCTAATGAACATTACCTACAAAAGACAAGCTGCTGCCTATGCAAAACAGATGTACACCCTATGGGTATAGTTTCATAGTAGTGTACTAGGCTATCTGCCCGGGGGCATTTATAAGCCTAGCCAACAGTGATGTGGCTTTTCACCACCCACCCCTATATATATAGTTTCTCTAGTAGTGACATGACCAACCCATTATTTAGTAAACTATACCTCTGTTAAGTAGTGTGGACTCTGTACTGAGAAACTCTGGGTAAACCATCCATGCAATCCCATCCATCTCAGTTGATTTTTCTTTGTCTGTCTCCACAGGTCTCTTCCAAGGGTAGTGTCTTGGGTGATTGTTCCAGTATAGTGCTTGTCCTTGAGAGAGAGATAGAGAGAAAGAGAGAGAGAAACAGCAAAAAGAAAATAAAAAAACAAGTAGGACATAACCACCTACACTTGAATAAACACACAGGTATGTCAAACAAGGAAGCATGTAATGGACTGCAGTAAGTGATATGTAAGAATGGGAAATAGGAACTGTAACATATGTCTCAACAAGACTTGCTGTAGTGATATATTGCTCATCAGAATTTATGGCCATAACGTCTGGGTCTGTGTGTAGTGACATAAATCATAGGTCAGGTCCCTGAGTCACCCCAGGAAAGGATGGCTCACATATGACTACTACTGCAGTGTGTGTTGAACAATACTGACTATGACAATGCTAGGCCAGCAAATGGGATGTTGTACATATCCATATCTTACTTGTGAATACAACTATGATATACTTGGTTGTCTCAGAAATGTGAGAGACCTATACATGGTATTTGCATAGTAAAGTACTGTTGCACATGTGTGTGTTGAACTACATGTGGTATACTGAGATCATACCATTAAACTGTCCAGTGTTATGCACAATGACCAAGTGTGCCTCATATTTGTAGTAATTTACTCATACAGTTGTGTTATGTCTGTAACATCATTGGCAAATCTGTGAAGACTGACATTACATCTCCTTCTTTTTCTTCTGGCTGTTCCCATTAGAGGTCGCCACAGTGGATCATCTGTTGCCATTTTTGCCTGTCCTCTGCATCCTGCTCTGTCACACCAACCACCTGCATGCCCTGTCTCACCACATCCAGGAATCTTATCTGAGGCCTTCCTCTTTTCCTCTTACTTGGCAGCTATATCCTTACCATCCTTTTCCCAATATACTCAGCAACCATCTGTAGCACATGTCCAAACTGATATAATCTTGCGTCTCTGGCTTTGTCTCAAAACCGTCCAACATGGGCTGACCCTGACATGTACACATTGCTAATTCAGTCTACCCTCATCACAACCAGTCCAAATCCTAACATCTGTAACTCTGCCATGTCCAACTCTGACTCCTGCCTTTTTGTCAGTGACACTGTCTCCAACCCATATAACATAGCTGGTCTCACTACCGTTGTAGACCTTCCCTTTCGCTGTTACTGGTACTCGTCTGTCACAAATCAGTACTAACACTTTTCTCCACCCTCTCCATCTTGCCTGTACTCTCTTCTTCACCTGTCCTCCACAGTCATCAGTACTGTGAAATGCTGATCCCAATCATTTATACTCATCCACCTTTGCCATCTCTACTCCCTGCATCCTCAACATTCCACTACCCTCCCTCTCATTCATACACAGATATTCTGTCTTAGTCCTGCTGACCTTCATTATTCTCCTCTCTAGAGCATATCTCCACTTCTACAGGGTCTACTAAATCTGTACCCTACTCTCAGTACAGATCACAATGTCATCTGTAAACATCATAGTCAACGGGGACTCCTGTATGATCTTATCTGTCAACCTGTCCATCAGCATTGCAAATAAGAAATGGCTCACAGCTGATCCCTGATGTCATCCCACCACCACCTTAAATGCATCTGTCACTCCCGCTCTAGACTTTACCGCTGTTACACCACCCTTGTACATATCTTGTCCCACTCTTAAATATATCTCTGCCACTCATGACTTCCTTTTACAGTACCACAACTCCCCTCTAGGCGCCCTGTCATATGCTTTCTCTAAGTCCACAAAGACACAATGCAACTCCTTCTGACCTTCTCTCTTTCATTCTCTTCACTCATCAGCCTGACAAAGTACTCTGTCCATCTGCTCAACACACTCTCCTCACGTGTGAGTACATTTCCCTCATTATCCTTTATCACCCTTATCTGCTGCACATCTTTCCTAGCTCAGTACCTCTGTCTAGCCAACTGGTACAAGTCCTTTCATCCCTCCTTAGTAGCCAACCTGTCATACAAGTCATCATATGCCTCATTCTCAACCTTTGTCACCTCTCTCTTTGCCATGCACTTCATCTCCTTACACTCCTGTCTAAGTTCCTCATCTCTCCGACAATCTCATTACTTCATCCCCAACATCTTTCTCCTTATACTGTTCTGTCCTTCCTCAGTCCACCACCAGGTGTCCTTGCACTCTTTCCTCCATCCACATGTCACACCAAGCACCTTTCTAGCCATCTCCCTTACTAGCTCTGCTGTACTTACCCAAATATCTGTAAATCGTCACTGCCACCCAGTGCCTGTCTTAACTCTTCCTGGAACTCCACCTCGGAATCACCCTTTTCCAGTTCCCATCATCTGATCCTTGGTGCTGCCCTCACACTCCTCCTCTTCTTGATCATCAATGTCATCTTACAGACCAACAGTCTCTGCTGCCTAACTACACTTTCCCCTGTCACCACTTTACAGTCTCCAGTCTTCTTCAAACTGGCCCTCCTACATTGGATATATTCCACCTGTGTGCATCTCCCTCCACTTTTGTATGTCACCCTATACTCCTCCCTCTTGTTATATCATGTATTCACCACAGCCATGTCCATCTTTTTTGCAAAATCCACTACCACCTCACTGTCTGCATTCCTTTGCCTAACACCATACAAACCCATCCCTTCCTCATCCCCTCTGTTCCCTTCACCAACATGGCCAATGAAATCTTCCGCAATCACTACTCTCTCACCCTTGGTTACAGTCATCACCATGTCATCCAACTGACTTCACATTTCTCTTTCTCATCCATCGCACAAGCAACTTGCGTAGCATATGGACTAACAACATTCATCATTATACCATCAATTTCCAGATTCATAAACATCACTCTATCAGACACTCATGCCATCCTCCAAAAATACCCTTGGCATACTATTCCATCAGCCTAACCCCTACCCCCTTTCCCCTCCCATCCACACCATGATAGTACAATTGTGACCTGCCTTCGATACACCTACCCATAATCCCCTATCATCTAGTCTCTTGCACACACAATATATCCACCTTCCTCTGGCCATCATATCAGCTAGCTCTGTCCCTATACCAGTCATACTGCCAACATTAAAAGTTATTTCCCTCACTACCACACTCCTAGCCTTTCTCCTTCCTTCCTGCCATATGAGTGTTGGACATCCTTCAGGGTATGTCTGTCAGTGCAAAGGCTACTGTCCTATTGAATGACTCAAGTATGTTACAGCAATATTATGACAGTGTCATTAATTTTGTCCCATAACACCCCATGTATGTATGACATCCTACAGACGTCCTGCTCTAACAGGTTGAGAGGGATGACTGGGCAGCAAGATTGTGAATACAGTGTGCCATACTGACATAGAACAGAAATGTATATCAGGAATTACATGTGCACGTGACAGTATGAGTAGGCATATCTGGCTGCCTCATAACAACAGACATGGGATGCAAAATATCAGTTAAATAAGCTGTATATGTTGTATACATGTGTAATCTTAGTTACTGTGCATCCAACCAAGTGACATTTCGACAGCTACTGGTTGTTGCATTGCCCTGAAACAGCCATGGGTACTACAATAAGCATGACTATCTGTTTGAAATTGGAGAGGTGTCCAACTGTGTTATGACTGTGTGTCTATGCCTAGTACAAATGGCTATATGAACACCAACATAGCTGTATGGACTCAGCAATACCTTACTTGCAAAACCTAGCTCCACCAAAGTAGACTAATCCCCTTTGCTGGACAGCAGCAATACACAAACCACAGACTTGGTCACTTTATTGGCTGTACAGGGCAAATTAGGAGCAGGGCATCAACATGGCACCAAGTCAGCCTTTGTCTGATCAAGCATATAAGGTCACAGGTGGAGTACTGTAAGGCTAACTATGAGTACAAATTAGACACATCCATCAAAGCCAATCACAAGGCCATATTCACATATGTCTGCAATCTCAGAGGCAACAAACCAACCCACCCTGTAATGGTGGTCAATCAGACCACATACACACACAACATAGCTATAGCCAACCTGCTGCAGATAGGTTTAGGGCAAACATCACCCCTAGCTTAGCATCACTATAGGTGGATTTGCACAGCACCCACACCCCTCCCCCATCACTGGTAAGCAGGTAGATATTGCCTACTAAAAGGCAACAAATGTAAGTATCCATGGGACCTGATAGCATCCCTGTCCGCATCCTACATGAACTCAGGCATGTGCTCCCAGCTCCATTACACACTGTAGTCACACCATCCACATCCCATCCGCATGGAAGATGGCCAGTGTCATCCCTCTAAACAGACATGATTGAGGAGTAGATGATTATGAAATTAACTAGCCCTCATTGTGGGAATATGACACATCAGGACCAGCAGTGCAATGCAAGCAGATACAGTGCTGATAGATTACAGTGGTATGTAGTGGTTGTGAGTGGCGGCTACTGGTATTCAATGTAGCTATGCAGGTTCTGTACATACTGTTGCCAGATGTATGAGGTCCTGTGATGTGTTTCCCTTTTTATATCTTCCAGGTGCAATGTTGCATCAGCAAAGGTCTACTTTCTCAATGGCTGAGGCAAATATAATATAGAAGCCATACTACGGAACCATGCCATAATGTTTGGCTGGAACCAGCAACATCTGTAGGAGAGGACTGACCTGTGGGATGACCTTGTCCACAGGCTAAAAGATGTTGGCCTGCACGGATGTACATACGAGCAGGTCCGGCATTGTGAAAGTGACCTCATACGCCATGCTCGGCAAAGGGCTGCTGCAGTGGCCAGGGACCGCACAGCCACAGGTGTGGGCCCAGTCATGCAGCCCTGATGACACCCACTGAGGATTTCCTGAGCAACCTTGGGGCACCCATCCCAGTACAAAATCAGGATAGAGACCCCCCCCCACATGCTGGAGGTGGGTGGCATCCAGACAATGGATGAGGAGTGTGCAGGTAAGGCCCCAGTGGAGATTACTAGACTAGTGTAACAGACATACTTGTATTTGTAGAGTATCTATATGCAAGTGTCAGGTAAGATTGCAGTTGTGGATGGGGTTTTCTAATGCACAGAAGTGCACATCTATGGTGAAGGACAGCAAATTGTGTAGTATTGGGGTATGTATTGTAAATTTGCAGACATGCTGCATCCATCCTGTACCAATGTCACATGTGAGTCTGCTGACAATACTTCTCTACCACAACTACCTTGGTCCCGCCAGTTTGCATGTGGGACAGCAGCCTGAAGCTGGTGAGTATGGAATTGTTCTGTTGTGGTTTGCCAATACCCCAGGCATGTGAAGGCCATGCAATGTACCATGCACACAACTGTCACTCATAGCCATATTGCTTTATGTGCATGTTCACTTGTGGGGGGGTTGACTGCATTGCATCACAGTGGTCACCACAGGGGCCTATCTGAAAAGAATGTAACATCCTTGTAGCATACCTCACAACCTGTCAGTGCAAGACATCTGGACAGAGACCAACAAAATGGGGGGACAAACGGCCTAAGGTAAGGACATGTGTGAAACATTACTCTCATACAGTGAATATAAACAGTGTACATACCCCTGTTAAGATACTAGGTGTTTGTGATATATATACAAACTGAGATCACAATATGTCAGTCCACACCTTTTCCAAAATGTAATGTGACCTATGACATGAACAATTCACCTGTAAAACCAATTAATCTGTTGGGCGCCAAATATGGACTATACAACTTTACAATAAGCTGGAGGCATATGTGTGCACACCATTCAAATAATATTTTATTGCAGCAGCTTGTGATTTACTGACAGCATTCAGTCTGCTTGGGTACACACCTGCCATCAAGTAAAGGCATTCTGAGTAACACCAAATTACAGTCTGCTGCCAAGTAGGATATTTATGACATTTGCTCAGTTGCCTGCAACAGCAACAGCCATGGCTTGAAGACAGCTTACAAAGCAGCAAAGGGATCTCATATTTGAAAGGTATAAGTCAAGAGCAGGGTACAACAGCATTACCACAGCATTGCATACACCATGGAACACAGTGGAGACAGTTGTCAAAAGGTCGATTGAATATGGGACAACAGTGTTGTTGAAAAGACCCTGATGTTCCTCCAAAAATGATGACAAGACATGTCAAAAACTTATCAGGGAGGCTGCCAGGAGACATACAGCAACACTGAGGGAGTTGCAGGAATCTCCAGTAAGTACTTGTGTTGTGTACTAAATGTGAGAACACTCTCCCGTATTCTGCATATGTCTGGCCTATGGGGTATGGTCAGAAGATGGAAGCATTTCCCCACACCAAAAAACATCCAGGAGTGGATAAAATTTGCAATACATCACATCATGTCTCCCGAAGGCATGTATGAAAATGTGTTATGGAGTGATGCGACTATGGATTGACTTCACAGCCACAATATCAAAAGGTATGTGTGATGCACAAGCAACACTCCTCTTAACCTGAACACCAACATCCCTATGGTGAATCACACTGGTGGCAGTGGCCTGCTGTGGGGATGCTGATCCAAAGCCAGAACTGGGCCTGCAGTCACGGTGGTGGGAATTCTGAACAGTTCCAAATAACACCCATGTCTTGCCCAAATCCATCAGACATCTGCAAGAATGCTGAGGATGGGGAGTGTGTCAGCTTTCAACATGACAAAGACCTGAAGCTTACATACAAAGCTACCTAAGAAAGGCTCCACCTGAACACACTCATGGTTATGGATTGGCCCAGCCAGAGCCTAGACCTACACCAGATAGACAAACCCCAGTGTGTCCTGACGAGGGCTGTGCACATGAGCTGCCCTTGCAATCTGACAGAGTTGGGTGACCTTTGCATGGAAAAGTGGCCAAATAATGTCAAGTCAAGATGTGCCATGCTGATAGACACCTTCACAAGAAGAGTGAATGCTGTAAGTCACTTACAAGTTGGTTCAACAAAGTATCATTTTAAGGGTGTGCACACTTATGCAACCACCATATTGTACATATTTCATTCATTATATTTTACACGTAACACTTTTGTTTGTTTATTGATTGGATTGCACAGGTCATATGTCACATGGGAGGTGGGTAATATTTTTGCATGCATTATTGCAGTCTCATTTTATATATTACAAGAACATGTCATGTTAACAGGGTTGTGTACACTTATCATATCCACTGTAAGCTTAGAAGGTTGGTGGTGTAACAGGAATTGTGTGACCATACATTTACTGCTGGTTTGGAGGTCTGACACTCAAATGTATGTCATTAATCAGTGATGTCAATCCTCAGATCATCCCAGTTATATATCAGAGAAACACAGGGTTTATGAGAAACAGAGCAAACATATGAGCCAGACATCTACACATCCTATGAGGATCTGTACAGTTGTGAGGTATGTTCTGTAATACTTGCCACTGTGCTATACAGGTGAACAGTAATGATGTGTACTTGGGTGCAGTCTGTGCTGGGGAAGGGCCATCACCTACTAACACTAATCATGTATCCCAGATCTCTATATTGTTAGTTACATGTAGTAAATCTGGCTGCAATGCATCATGTTGAGGGCCATGTGTCATGTATGCTACCATTTGGGTAATGTGTGGTCTGTGCAATAGACTTGTGCCACCTCACCTGTAAGGTGTGTGTGTGTGTGTGTGTGTGTGTGTGTGTGTGTGTGTGTGTGTGTGTGTGTGTGTGTGTGTGTGTGTGTGTGTGTGTGTGTGTGTGTGTGTGTGTGTGTGTGTGCATGTGTGTACCAGCCAACCTCATAGAGCAGGTATTAATGTACATATGTTGTCTTCCCCTCACAGGTGGCGATGGGGTTTGGGGTCCATACCACTTGGAAACTGATGTCATTATCTCTGCAGACTCTGACAATGATGAGTGGAATAGTGAAGTACAGGTGGGGTTGTCAGGGGCTGAATCTGTGCCATTGGTTGGCATCCCACTCTTGTCCACACCATGCCCGCACACAGTGACAATGCCTACACATACCCAGTCACCAGTGGCCACAGATGATGGACAGTTGGCAGGTGGTGGCATTGAACAGGCTAGTGTTTTGACTATGGCAGGTGTGAGTGTAGACACTGGTCATAGCCAGAGTTCAGGCAAGATCCCACACAGGCAGATGTACAGGGGTGCTTGCAGGAGGACCGCTACTCATCAAGCCGCTGTCTCAAGTGCAGGAGTGATCAGATGCATGTTTTGGGCTGTTATGAATGCACAGGCACATAGTGAATGCCACACCAGACAAATACTCAGGGTGGTGGATGCAAATCTTCCTGATTTAGATGGTGGCATACATAACCTTGTTGAAGGCCACATGTCAAAATACTGAGGTCACGAATAGACAGTGGGGTGAGACCTTGGCAAGCCTTGACCATGGCATGTCTGTGGTACTGCATACGGTGGGAGATGGGCATCAGTTGCATGGACGTAGGTTAGCATCAACAACAGCTAAGAGTCTACAGGGCAGTACACCTTCACACTCCCATAGTGGCAGTGACACCAGCACTACCAAAGGGGGGGGGGTGCTGTCCACATCACACTGGAGCAGTTCCATGGGCATGTGGTGCTGTCCAGTCCTGTCAGGGGCACATATCCAGCAGACAGCAGTCACCATCAGGAAGCAGTACTGCATCTGGCCTTGGGCCTGGTGGTGCCAGTGATACCCCTGACAGGACCAACTCCTGTGTCCTTGGCTGGAGACTGTGAACTGGACACTCTGCCATGTACGGTCCACAACTGTCTAATGTACCCCTGTGTAGGGCAGCTACATGGATACCCATCCAAACACACACACACACATAATGTCAACCATATGGCCCAGCCTAGGCCTCTGGTAAACCCACACCACACCCTGTCCATATAATGATACCTGTACCTCATCCCTGTCATCCATACCATCAATGCAGGGACATGCTAATATGTGTCTGATGCACAAGGTGAATATAGTACAGTGTAGCTATGTAATACTATGTAAGGTGATGTCTGCTTGCATTTGTTATGGGCACATATACAGGTATATGTACGTTATTAGCCAGGATGCATTATTGCTGTTAGTACCACTGACTGAATGTACTCTGCCATGCTGTATTCTGTTTGTGTTCCAGGTGTCTGTGTGTCTCCAGACTGTAGCCCTGCAGACATTCATAAGAGGGAATATGTCAGAGTGGGAATACACCAACCATGTCATAGGCAAGGTACAGCTTTACATGAACATGTACCAAGTGTTTATGCATGCAACAGTGTGTAAGGGACACTGTTGTCAGACAGTGTAACCTTGCATACATACCCCTTGTCACAGTGTGACCTTGCATACATACCCCTTGTCACAGACAGGTAGCCTTCAGACATGTCAGCTCAGTCTTGTGTAGTACCACAGGCTCATACATGCAAACTAGGTTACTGCAGTACTGTCAGCAGGTCCCTCACAAGCGTAGCCTTTACATTAACTGCAACAGATTCACCTGTGAACACCTGTTGGCCCTGCCATTTCTTTCCCATACACTCAACCCTGATGCAGTTGATAAGGGCATGCATTATACTGTGAATAACAGATTTGTGGTATGTATTCCTTAGTTCACCAGGTGGAACAAAAAGACAAAATGGTATATCCTTTGCATACACACAGTAAGGACTGACAAGTAACATAAACACAATTGGCAATAGACAGATTAGTAAACCTACATTTCCACCTTAATATACTGTACTACTACATACACATGACACGCCCCATATAGATTATATGCATGGACATAACACACTACCTCTTACAACATGCAATGCTCTGAATGCCTTCATGGATGGTGAGATAACCCACCAGAAATAGGATGTGGAGTCATGTATTGCTCCTACAAGCCTAGACAAATGATAGTGTAGCAGACATTGTATCAGCATGATGTTTCTGTCAGGTATTATGCTTGATGCTGGAAAGTGTGTCACTACACTCACTGTGGTCAATTTGGCAATAATATCACATGCATGGGCATTAAGGGACACAGACCACATACAGGTTGTAAACATCTGGATATTCCATAGACATCTGTACAGAGGACTGGTACAGCCAGCACAATGGCTTAACATGCTGCATGTGAGACAGATGCTGTTACCATGCTATATAAAGTAATGCCATCAGGAGGTGGCAAACAGGTGTGGATGGTACACAAATCAAAATGGTATCAGCCAAACAGGATTGGATTGTCACCCAAAGACACACACAGTTGCACTACTGAGATTAGAACCCCTACCTATCTAGTTATTACTTCTATAGTGTTATGCCTTTATTAGATGCACCACACAGCTTTCATGATTTCATCTAGTCCCAAGGTACTTCTAAGGTGAATGACATCAGCATGCCGAGTAAACTAGGGTGATGGAAGGTTTACAGGGTGGTACACAACTCAAAATGGTATAACCCACACAGTATATGATTCTTACATAAACACACACACACACACACACACACACACACACACACACACACACACACACACACACACACACACACACACACACACATGCACAAACAGTTGCCAGTGGAGAGCTTAGAGTCCCTACCTATCTAGTTATTGCTACTATAGTGTTATGCAGTTATCAGATGTGCCACAGAGCTTATATGACTTCACCTAGTCCCAAGGTACTTCTAAGGAGAATGACATCAGCAGGCCTAGTAAAGTAGGGTGATGGGAAATTTACAGGGTGGTACACAACTCAAAATGGTATAACCCACCTAGTATATGACTCTCACACAAATACACAAACAGTTGCCAGTAGTTAGATTAGAACCCCTACCTATCTAGGTATTTATACAATAGAATTACAAGCTATCAGGCGCGTCACAGAGCTTACATAATTTCACTGAGTCCCAAGGTACTTATTAAGTGAATTACATCAGCAGGCCTAGTAAAGTAGGGTGATGGGAAGTTAACAGGGTGGTACACAACTCAAAATGGTATAACACACACAGTATATGATTCACACACACTTTCCAGTATTGAGATTAGAACCCCTGCCTATGTAGTCATTAGTACTATAGTGTTATGCAGTTCTCACACATGCTACAGAGCTTACTGAGCTAACAACTGGCCAAAAGTGCTGATAACTGCACAGCTGAGGTAAACTGTTACAGTTGCCAGAAAGCCTGCCTTCAGTTTTTCCCTTAGATCTTGCTAGTTCTTTCTCTCTTGCACTTCAAATAGCCTGATAGCTTTGCACTTCAACAGTTTTGTTATCAAGTATTCTAGCACACCTGAGAGCCATCAGCAGTAGTCTTTCCTCATGGAAATAGCTCCAATACTTAGTAGTTATGACCACCCCTCCTGGCATGATTAAAGTGCAGTTCTCTGTGCTTTTGCCCATTGATCTGGTGCACTTGGACATTCTGAGACACTGTTGCAACTGCCTCATGTACACAGACAACCCTCTCCTCTCAACTTCCAACACTCAGACTTGTGAGAGATACCCCTATATCACCGAATTGGAAGATGTGCACTCTCAAGCGAAGACTGGACTAGCTGGCCAACAGGAGAATTGTCAACACCTGCACTACACCACATGGAACACATACCCCCCCCCCTGAACACCCACTATCACAGCTCTGACATACAAACAATAACCACACACTCAACTTCACAGAGGCACTCAACAGACATTTACCCAAACGGCGAAGACCACCAAGATAGACACCCACTCGGCCACCACAACACAGCACAAACCACAGGACACATATCTCACCTACACAGTGTGCCCCTCAACCAAAGCCCCAATGGCTAACCACCATGCCTGATACAGTAATCATAGGTGACTCAGTAATGAGGCACACAGATGTCCCATTCACAAGGTTGAACATGGAGGAGGTAACAGCCAGCTGTCTATCACATGTCAGCATCCAACACATGACACACCCAGTCAGGTCACTCCACAACTACAAGTATCACTCTGTCATTGTCCACGTGTTTGTGAATGATCTGAGATGCACCTCCATGGACTATATGAAAAGAGACATGGTGGAGTTCTCAGATTATGTGGGTCAGGCAGGTATGACAGTAGCCCTGAGCAGCATACTACTGTCACCCAGAATTATACCACAATACAAACAACAAATGATCTACTTCAACAATTGGCTTAAGTGTCTGAAGTCACTGTCATGGAATCCAGTATCTCACTGCTTGGGATGGCATGATTGACAGACTGTGATGGCTTGTCAGAAATTCCTGCATCTGTCTCCCCTGAGTTTCCAGGTACCGAGTAATTGTCTTGCCACCCCTATAGTGCCTTTTTAGTTCATGTCCCAAATCAAATTACCACCGTAACAGCTATACATATATGCAATCTGAGGTCCATGCTGTTCAACACTAGACATCTACATTTCGAGATGCAGCCACTCGATGCACTCCTGAAAATGGAGAACATTGACATTTGTGCTGTAATGGAGATTTGGTTTACTATAGCAGACAGCACTCCTGCACTACCAGCCTGTAACTCATTCCACACCTGTCAGCCCCAAAACTTGGACCACAGCTACAAAGGTGGTGGTGTCTCCATATTAATAACAGATATGCACACATCCAGAGCAGTATCCCAGCATAATGCATCTGAGATACTTCAGGTACAACTGAAATTTGATAATAGTGCAATCCAGGTCATAGCCTGCTATAGGTCCACATCCATGTCCCTAGACTCTCAATCCACATTCCTCAACACCCTGGAATCTATCAAGGTCCAACCTAACACTTTAATGCTAGGAGAGTTCAACTACCTCTCCATCAACTGGTTAAGATACTCAAGCACCAATATACTGGCCAAATGCTTCCTGGAATTCATCACTTCCAATGCCCTGGACCAGCTCATTCTGACACCCAGTACAGGAAGCAACATCCCTGACTTGTGTTGATTACTAACATATGGGACCGTTGCTTGACAACAGTAGTCAATCGTTACCTCATCAGATCCAACATAGAGTAATCACCATGGAAATCCACATCTCACCCAAACCCCTCCCTGCAAAAGTAACCACCTTGAAAAACGTTTCCATAGCTGACTTTGGACGCATAAGAACAGAGGTGGCTAAATTCACAGCACCCATGCCAATGGAAAATACAGGCACGACTGCCGAATAATACACAAATGCACTGTACAAACTTGTACATCAATGCATGGAACTAGCTATACCCCACAGAACCATGACACTCTCCTCCAAACACTGGAGGCCAATCTGGTTGTCCCCTCCCATTAATAACCAGTACAACAGAAGGAAGAAACTGTTGCAGAAAAAGGTGGAGTACCAAGAGTGGTAAAACTACCTTATTAGCCTCAACAACAACTTGAGATCCCACATGAAATCATCTAAAGCCACCTATGAAGGCAGAATTGCAGCAAACACTGACAACAATCACAAATACTTTGATAGTTATATCAAGAACCTCCACAACATTACCCAGAAGTGCTCTGAGTTTCTGCAAAATACTACCTCCTATACTGAGCCAGCAGATATTGCCAACATTCTTGCCAAACACATTCAGTGCCAGCTTTACCTCTCTCTCTCTCTTCAGGGGAACAATCAGAATGCCAGAAGAATGCCAGTCACCCCGGATTACTGCCACCCAGGTTACACTTGCATTGTCCACAGGCAAGAATACAGCTTCCATGGGACCCCAAATGACCCCTGGCTGTGTTCTACATGAACTACAAAGATACCTGGCACCACATATGTGTGCCCTGCTCAGTCACAGCCTCACCTCAGACTTTGTCCTCCCAAATGGTGCACTGCTACAATCATCCCTCTCCATAAAGATGTGACAACTACAGACCCTGGGAATTATCAGTCTATTAGCCTGATGAGTCTGATATGTACAGCTATGGAGTACATCATCAGGGATCTGATCGACAAACATATAGGCAATCTCCTAACTCTGGACCCCACACAGTTTAGCTTTGTGAAAGGGAGATTATGCCGCTCAACCTGGTTGACGTCGTTGAGTCAGTCACCATGGCTGTGTATGACAGTAAGGCACTGCATACAGTCTACATCAATCTGGCCAAGGCTCTTGATACCATTCCTCAATCAGGAAATATGGATGAACCCACCAAACTAGGCATCAACTCCTATATCACTGGGGGATGCAAATTGGCTCACAGATTGAACACATAGTGTGAAAGTAGCAAGCTCCAAGTCAAACTGCCAGCCAGTCATGAGTGGAGTCCTACAGGGATCAGTCCTGGGTACTCTTCTATTCAACATCTGTGTCTCAGGAGTCAAGGCCAACACAAAAGAACTCTAGTTGACCAAGTTTACAGACAACTGCAAGCTGAGAGCCATCATTAACTCCACAACTGATGCAGGCATCCTGCAGAAAGGCATCACTAAGACCACTGACTGGTGTGGAAACCATGGCCTGAAGCTTAAAACCACAAAATGCATCATCAGCCCCTTGGGTAAAAACTCAGTTCCCACTAAGTAACACATCGATGGGAGCCCACTGAACACTGTAGGTATTATAAGAGATCTGCGGACACAGGTTGACAGCAACCTCTCCTTTAACCAACACATTGCAACTGTGGTCAGGAAATCCTTCTATGTGGCACATCTCACTACTGAGAGTTTTGAATCCAGGAAGAAAGAGGTCATCATCTCTGTGTACTCTTCCCTCATTACACCAGTCATCAAGTATAATGCCCATTTGGCATGTACCTCACTAGACACCTGCAACAGCTGGAGAGGCCACAGACGTACCTCACAATGAGGATCCTAGGCATTAAACACATGTCCTACACAGACAGACTCAAAAGACTCCAGCTATTCTCTGTCTCATATCACCTACTTAGAGGCAATCTCTGCTTGACTTGCAAAGCCATGTCTGACCCAGCTCTTTTACAAATGCCACATCTAAAGACATCTCAATCTCTTTGTACCATACACTGCAGGGACCTCAACCTCATTACCATAATCAACACAACATGCTGGAGGGACAGGTTCCTTATCCAGAGACTGCACATGCCCTGGAATAGACTTCCCAGACATGTCAAGCAAAGCACCTAGATGACTCTGCTCCAGAGAGATCTTGATGAGTAGATGGGTAATAGAAAATACACACCAGCGATCACTCCAGTGGATTTTCTTAATGGGGGCACAATGGCAGGATACTTCTATGGGCTAGGCTTGTAACAGCTCCATGGTCATTAGCCTAGTACACACCTATGAACCTATAAGGGGAGTGACATCGGCATGACTGATAAAGTTGGCCAGTGGGTGGTTAACTTATCAAAATACTTCTTTCTACAAACATACACACTTACACACCCACACACATTTACCAGATTGGAAAGCAGAACCCCTGCCTATGTAGTTATTTGTACTATAGTGTTACGCAGTTATTGCACACTCTACAGAGCTTACTGGTCTGACAACTAACCAAAGGTGCTGATAAGGGAAATTACATCAGCAGGCCTGATAAAATATGCCAGTGGGTGAGAATCTTATCAAAATGCTTCTTCCTACAAACATACACACTTTCACACACACTTAGACACTTACATACACATTTGCCAGATCTAGGAGTAGAACTTCTGCCTATTTAGTTATTTGAACTATAGTGTAATAAAATTATCACACATGCTACAGAGCTTACTGGACTGACAAATGGCCAAAGGTGCTGATAAGGGGAATGACATCAGCAGGACTGATAAAGTGGGGCACTGGGAAGTGTTGTGGGTGGGAATGGTCTAAAACTGTTTCACCTACAAAGAAACACCCCCTTACTGTCATATACACAACTGTCACACACACATACGCACAGTTGCCAGTATTGAGATTAGAGCCCCTACCTATCTAGTTATTTCTACTATAGTGTTACTCAGTTATCACACATGCTACAGAGCTTACAAGGGTGACCAGCATCCAATGGTACTTCTAAGGTGAATTACAGCAGCAGATCTTGTGAAGTAGGGCAATGTGAAGTGTACTGAGTGGCAAGAGTCTCCTAATACTTGGACCTATGGAGAGAGAGAGAGAGAGGGAGAGAGAGAGACACACACAGGCAGGTGATGTGATATTATAAACTCAACCTTAGTACTGTTACACAATGGGGCTTACCTTTTATGCTGGCATGTCTGACTGTTTAAGACTGGTATGCCAATCTCCACAGCAGGATATCATTGTATGCCATTCAGGGTATCCGTGTGTGTGTGTCACTCTGTCTCTGTCCCCCTGTGTCTCTCTCTCTATCACTGTCTGTCTCTCAGTTCCCCACATCTATGTGTGTGTATGCTTGACATATTATTTGTTGCCCATATATATGTGTGTGAATATCACACAAAAGATGCAGATATATTACATATGAGCCACCTACAACTAGCTGAGGGTAATCCTGTCTGGTGTATGTGTATGGGAACAGTTGAGGTGTACATAACTGTCTGTATGCATGGACGTATATACACAATACAGTCATATATTCCGATGTGGGTTCCAACATGTCCTGTGATTCTCTAAGTGTAGGAGCATGCTCAGTGTGACCTTCTATAGTTAGGGTGGGACTCCATTCCAGAGATAGGTGTACTCCAGGGTTTTGTGTGCTACAGCCATACCTCTCAGGAGTACACAGGACTTTCCTCAGGGTACTTGCTTTGTTTAGCAGACGTTTTTTGACATATCTTTAGCCTGAAACTGCAATGTATTGTGTCATTACCTAGTGTCAGACATCCTCAGACCATCACAGTACTTTACCAGAGGCATACTAGTTGTATGATGCATAGACCAATATTATGAGGGCAGCTATGTAAATTCTTGCCCAACAAGGCCATCTGTGAGGTGAGGCTATGGCCAGTGTAGTACTGACACACAGCTGTGTTAACAGTCCAGCAACCTGGTGATATACTGGCTGGGGATCTCCTGCTTGTGTGGTATCTTTCTAACCTGAGATGTCATATCCTTGTGTGTGCATACCTCAGACTTGTACATTTTTTGCAGGATGTCCAGGTGTTTGGCTAGAGGTTTCATCCTTTCTACTTAAACTTGTGTTTTTATGGCAAGTTAGTTAGATATAATTGAAGTGTGATGTTCCAAAATAATACAGACATTACTGTTTCAGAATACACAACCTTCAGACAATTCCAGCTACTGCAAACTTCTCACCTTACCATCGTTCCCAGTATGTAAGGGAGATATTTACAACACATGCAAATCATTGTGCCTTTGTTCCACTTTTATTTCTGCCCTTGTCCAGACATCTTGCTGTCAGAGGTTGGGAGTTATGGGTGTGGGCACAGAGTGCATTCAACTCTGCAGGCATATTCATTATTTGTAAAAGCAAACATAAGAAAATGGATTATTGAGAATGACCACTGGCAACAGTACCACAAAGCACTTATATTCACAAAAGCCTTGGCACCTCTGCTACACATCCTTCAAGATGTCACTAATATGTGTAGTATATTCCACATAGCACTGTGACTTTCAGGTATGTCAGTGGCAGAGCAGTGGGTGTCACTGACATGCATAACAGTTGGCACTGCAGTTATCTGCACATGACCCTGTCCAAGGCAGCACTGTACCTAGGGCAGTACAAGATGACTGCCAGGAGAATGTGCTCACCAGATCCAGACAGTATTAGCCACAAATACACATAGCTCATGGACCCCTGCATATTGTGGACAGGTAACATGTTTTCATGTGTATTGGTACAGCCCTGCCAATGTGTGCTATGCTGCTATTTCCATGTAAACATATATGTTACTACATTTGTGTCGGTATATGGGGTGGCACATCTGTCAACTCTACACATTTGCACAGACTGTGCTGATATTTGCTTTGTATTTTGGTTCCATTTACCATACTATTGTGCCCTGTCTTGGGGACTGGAGGCATATCAGTAAAGAGCCCAGGCCAGATTGTACTGGCATACATTTGAGTTTCAGACTTCTTAGCCTTCATAGCCTTACTGCAACTGTGAGTCCTGCTGTGCTATCACTGTGTGAGTCTGTAGGGGGTTAATTCAACATTGTCACCATTTGTGTGCTTTTACTAGACATTTCTCTGTAGTTTTCTACAGCTGATTTGCTGTGTGGGTATGAGGGGTGGTTATGGGACCCCCATCCTGAGATCCATGCCTGTGACCTATGATGCCCCAGTTAGTTGTCCCCATACTGCAGTGGGATTTGCCACCTTGGGTACTACTGCATAGTGTGTGGAGGCCAGTTTTGGCAAGACATTTCCTGGTGTCTTACATATCTGTCAGTTGTGTGCTGCTATCCCAGTAGGCCACCCCATCCCCTTGCATGCATGCTGCATTACCATAGATATGCTAGCAGAACATACTATTCCATTAATTTATTGTTAAGAAGACTGACTTACCTTGTGCTTGTGGAAATTGTGAAGACAGTGCTTGAGGGCCACCTGTGTTGGATGCACACAGTACACTGCCTTTATATGGTAAGTCACAGGTAATGTGATGTGTGTGTCATCCATTTTACTGTGTGTGTGCAAGTCAGAGAGAGGTGTCAGTTCCTGGAGTCCCTACAGTGCCAGTGTGTGTGCTATGCATTGCCTCTTTGCCAAGGCATAAGGATACTGGGCATGCCTCCATCTGTCTATGGGTGCAGGCTCAGCAGCCTCCTCCTGTGAGTCCCTCTGTGCCTGTAGGGACCTTGGCAATGGTGTTGGACTGTGTGGCCCTTCCCCATGCTGTTCCTGCTGCAGCTGTTTCTGCAGGATCATATTACGTAGCATGACACATACTATGAACTTGTGTGCACATGTGGCTGGAGAGTACTGTAAGGCTCCACCAGATATGTCAAGGTAGCAGAACCATGACTTGAGCATCCCAAAACATGCTCTATAATTATCCTGGTTTGTGCATTTGTGCATTATAGCATTTTTGTGTGAGTGTGTGTGCATTTCTGATGGGTGTCATCATCCATGGCTCCAGTGTATAGCCAGTATCCCCCACCAGATGACCATATGGGATGCCCCCACTGGCAAATGCCTGGTACAGCTGTGATGAATGCCAGATTGTGGAATCGTGATAGCTTCCAGTGCTCCCAGCACACACATTTATGATAATGCCCTGGGCATTGCACACAACCTAACAGTTGATGGAGGGGAAGCCCTTGCGTTTTATGTAGACCCTACCCTGTTCACTGGGTGGTGCTTTGATGTGGATGTGCATGCCGTCTATGACACCCAGTACCTCTGAGTATTCTGCTACATGGTGGAAGAGACGCATATTGCTGGTCCTCTCCTCACGGGTATTGGGGAAGTAAATGTGCTCACTGGCATGTGGTAGCATGCCATCCAGGGACTGGAGTATCCTGGACGCAGATGTCTGTGAGACCCCCATTATGTCCCCAGTAGGTCTTTGGAAAGTACCTGTAGCTAGAATTCTTAAGGCTACATATTCCTTGGTATCCACTGGGATGGGTTCCCCTCTGTTGGTTTTAGCTCTGAGTTGAGGCCAGCACAGCTTGGTGAGTTGCTGAAGTAGGTCTCTGTCCACCCTGTACTGATCTACTATATCCAGATCATGTAGCCCCTGGTATGTTACCCTGGGTCTGAACACTCTTCTCCTCCTCCTTGGTCTGTGGTGGTTGTCAGCATTATCCTCCTCTTTGCCGTCAGCCTCTAGTACATACCGATGGATCAAAGCAATGGCAGCCCCTAACATTTTTCCAGTTAAAATTCCCCTGCAAGTGTACACGGATAGTGCAGAGTTTGTGGGAAAACCAGACTGTAAGGTGTTTCCATAGTTTATACTGTTGTGCTGCAGATGCTGCCTGTATGATTGGCTGACAATGATAAATTCCAGCTGCCACTTATATTACTCATGGCTTTGCTTTGGCCACTGTGAGTGTTAGCTGCATTAGTGGCAATTTATGTATGATTGCCTTTATTCTGCTGTTGCCCTTTTTAATTATTTTTTACTTACATCTCCTCCCATTTTCAGCTATGCAGCCACCTACCAGCTGTATTATTGTGTGCTTTGCATGGCCCATTGTGAGTTGCAAGAGTCCCATGTTAGTGATTTCTACTTCATTTCTCCTTTATTGTGCTGTTACCCTTTATTTTTTTTACATCTCCTCCCATTTTCAGCTATGCAGCCACCTGCCAGCTGTATTATTGAGTGCTTTTAGTGGCCCATTGTGGGTTGCAGAATTCCATATTGCTGATTTGTACTGCATTTCCCTTGTTCTGCTATTTCCTTTTTTTTCCTGTATCCTTCCTGTTTAAGCCCGGTAGCTAGTGTAAACAGCAGAAAATGGCCACCCCATGGGCATGAACATGCTACTCAGTTCATGAAATAAGACTATACAGCCTCAGACAAACCCCCTCGCTTAGGTGTGCTTAGCTAAGCACAAACCTGGGCAATCCAGTGTGCTTACAGCAAGCATGACACACCCCCTTTTCATGTTAGTTGCTCCTCCTGCCTACACAATGGTGTTACAGCACCTACACAGTTAGGTGCAGTGTGACACTTAGAAGAATTTTGTGATTCAGTACAAGTCCCTTCATTAACATATCCCACTGCCTTAATCCATAGTTACTGCACTACACAAGAGTCTTCCCCCTTAGCAACCACTGTTCCCTGCCATTGTTTTGATTCTGCGTGCCACTGAGTATAATGGCAAAATGCAGATTTCACTTAAAATTGACTTTTCACATTAATTTTCTTATTTTACCCACAATCCTGTTTGTGCAGCACTGCCCTATGCTTAAAAGGATGAGATTGGCCAACAAAAAATAAACCTTTATTTTTATAAAAATTAAACACTTTTCCATGCCAATGGCCATGTATTTGGCCATTGGCATGCCTACCATAGCTCCCAACTGTCCAGATTTTTTGACACTGTCGAGATTTTTGCCTGACATTTTGGTTCTGTTCCTCATAAAATGTGTGTTTTTATAGAAAATCACAAACGATTGAAGTCACTATATAATAACATATATTTGAGTTTCAGACTTCATATCCTTCAAAAAATGCATACTAATACAAATCCTGTTATTCTGGAAAATTTCTAAGTTTAGATGAACCATATCCAAAATTTGTCGCAATTTTAGGGCCTTTTTACCCTCATTATTTTAGGCTTTGTCCAGATTTTGTGCACTAAGAGGTTGAGAGGTATGATGCCTACAGATTAGGGTGCATGCTTTTATTGGAGCTGTCATGGCTCCATTTTCACTTTTCCAGAAATGTATTTGGTTAGCAGCTGAATACATTTCTGCACTTTACACTGTTCCTTCACGGTTACCTGCCTGCTTCCTAGATCACTAATTCACCTCATTTGCATGGTTTTCACCAGCAAATGAGGTAATTAGCATCCTGCATGGGTTTCCGTGCAGGAACAGTGTAGGGATGCTCGTGCAAGTGAAAACTGCACATTCTTGGATCACTTGGTGGCCATATTCCTTGCAGGAGTGGCTACACTGCTCCTGCATGGAAAATATAATTTCCTGAATCCTGCTGATGGTTTATAGTGGCAGAGGGTACCTCTGCAGTCAAGGTTTCAGTGCATTCCGCACTTTTAGACCAGTATCTGCACAGTCTTGATATAGATCAGTAACAAGCAGACCTCTTGGTTGGTTAAACAGGGTGACACTCTGGTGTTCCTCCATGTGCAGATCACCATAGGCAAAATCCCATACCATATCCTAGCCAGCTATAGGTCACCCTCCATTTCCCAACAAGCTAACAATGCATACTTGAACCTACTGCAAACACTTACCATCCAACATAACACCCTACTCATGGAAGAATATAATTACCCATCTATAGACTGGGAATCCTACAAGACCTCAGATCTACAGTTATATAGATTCTGGACTTTGTAAATACAAGCACCCTTGACCAAACAGTGAATACTCCCACTACAGGCTCCAACATACTGGACCTTGGACTCACAAATATGGGAGAACGCTAAACCCTTGAATGTCTTGTCCTCCCTGGTACAGACCAACCATAAAGATCTGTCCTTTGAAATCAAAATCACCTCTGTAACCCCAGTAAAACTAGTAACAGTTAAGAACTATTCCAAGGCAAATTACTTTTTCATTATATGATGGTTTGTAAAATTCAGTGTCCATCCAAACCCCAAGAACACAGCAGCCTGTGTAGAATTGTTCACAGAAACTCTGTATAACCATGTCAGTGACTGCATGGAGTCTGCTGTACCTACCAAAGTAAGCCCAGAACTAGTCCCAGAAACAAACTGCCCTGGTTGCATCCCACATTAAGCAGGATATACAATAAAAGGGAAAAATATGACAAAATCATCAAGGAGAGTAATTATCATAAATATTGTCAAACTAGGCAATTAAGAGGGCTAAGTAGGTCAAACAAAGCCAACTCTGAGGATGCAATAGCCTCCCAACTGAAAGATAACCATAAGGCCTTCTTTAGCAATGTCAGAAACCTCAAGGGCAGCACACAGCAATGTGCTGAACTGGTGATTAATGGTGCAATATTCACCAAGCCTGGTGATATAATGAATCTGTTAGTGGACAAATTCAGTTCCAGCTTTATCCCCTGGCCCCATCTCACCCCCAACCATCCCCCAAGAAATAATCTCAAACATAACCCCTCCAACTAGCACTAGAGAGCATGTACTGCATGCACTTGCTAAAGCTAAGAACACAGCCTCAGTGAGCCCTGATAGCATACCAGTATGCCTCCTGAAAAGTCTAAAATATGACTTGTTCTGACCTCTGGAATTACTGTTTATCTATTGTCTTAAAACAGGCTTTGTGCTACATGAATGGAGAAGTGCAAAGGTCATCACTCTTCATAAGGGAGGATCTTCAACGATTCCGGGAAACTACGACCCATTAGTCTGACTAGTCTTATTTGCAAAGCCATGGAAAGCGAAAGAATTATCATGGAAATTATTGACAAGGTCATAGGAGACTACCAGACACTGGATCCATCCCAGTTTGGCTTTGTCAAAAGAAAGACATGCTTACTGAATCTGGTGGACTACTTTGAAAAGGTCACTAAGAGAAAATGGATGAGGGAAAGCAGTGCATACTGCCTACCTAGAACTGGCTAAAACATTTGATACAATACTCCACTCGGATGTTGTCAACACACTTACAAAACTAGGCATAAACCCCATTATAAAACACTAGATAACTAGCTGGGTCATAGATAGGAACCAAGAGGTTAGGATTGATGAGGCCACCTCCATAAAGAATCTTGTCATAAGTAGATTCCCTCAGGGATCTGTGTGGGGCCTGATCCTCTTTGACATCTACTTCTTGGAGGTCAAAGCCAATGTCAAAGGCCACTGGTTGACCAGGTTCACAGATAACTGCAAACAGGGAGCAGTCACTGAATTCCCCCCAGATGAGATACCCTTCAGGAAGGTCTAACACAGAAATGTTTGGTGCAAAGCATGGCTTAAAACTCAATGCCAAGAAATGCATTATAATACCATTTGGGAAGTCATGTACCCTGGATAACTACATCATCAATAAGACACCCACAAAAGTTGATTCACTAGTCAGGTATCTGTGAAGTCATGAAGATAATAAACTAGACTTCAACCAACATGTGCAGTAAGAAAATCCTTCTGTATTGCTCAATTTAGAAGTAAGAGCATAACATCTTAGTCCGGAGAATTCATTGTACTCAGCCATCGTCAGATCCATCAGAGTATAATGTCTCCTTCAGTATGTACCTGACCAGACATATGCAACAAATGGAACATCTAAAGAGGTTCCTTACAAAAAGGAATGCAAGGAGAATACACAATGTACTGTGGATTGGCTGAAAGTACTGTCTCTTTACTGGATAACATACACATCTTCTGATGGATGATCCTTGCTTGGCGAGCAAGACATCCCTGGATGCTGTTTTGTTGAACCTTTGCTGATCCCCAATACAAACAGCATCAGAAGTACAAGATCAAAAGACATACATTTTCTTGTGACATAAATGGGACATTTCAGAGAGACAGATAAAGAACACTCATTCTGTGGAACAGACTCCTAATCCATGTAAAGAAAAGTTCCCCTCTAATGGTATTTAAGTACAACTTGGACCAATGGATGGGTAATCAGAAATTCTCCCTTGATCTAGTGCCTATGTCTCTGAAGGACAAAGGCATTCAATAAATCACTCGTATATAAATCAAATTTGTAGGTCACATATGGGTTGCACAGTCAGGCTTATAAGGGCCCTAGTGGTCATTAGCCTAGTATACACCTATGAACAGTGTAACAATTCTCTCACTTACAGATACAAGCGTGTGCTAAAAACATACATATTTACTGATACAAAAATATACTACAACAGTTAGATCAAAAAGTAGTTTACAATGTCAAAACGTGGATGGAAATGGATTCGTGCTTAGCAGAGCTTTTGTATAAGATGTAGCATAATAAATTAAATAGGTTATGCAGCATATCAGCTTATAGAGAGGTATGAAGGCATTAGAAGAGGTGAGTGTGAAAAGTCACAGGAAAGGATACTATGTGGTGAAGGGAAGAAATGGATCAATGGGATAAGGGGAAAACCACGCACCTACCAGAACCTCGCTAAGGCATTCAATACAATACTCCAAACTCACCAAACTGGGAATAAACCCCTACATAACTTGCTGGATTTCCAGATGGCTCAAAGACAAGACCTAGGAAGTCAAGACTGGTAATAATATCTCCAGTAAGAGACCGGTCACCAGTAGGGTACCTCAAGGCTACGTGCTGGGATGGCTCCTATTTGGCATCTATAAGTTCACAGATGACTGCAACAGAGAGTTAGCACAGATCCCCCAAACACAAACATCTTACAAGAGGGTCTGACAAACAAATGACTGGTGCAAAATTACTGATTAAAACTCAATGCTAAAAAATGCATTATGATGCCTTTTGGGAAAAGTGTCACCCAGGCTAATTACTCCATTGATAAGATCCCTCTAAGCACTGACCTGATAGTCAGGGATCTGAGAACATCTGTAGACAGCAATGTGGCTTTTGAGCAACATGTGGCCAAGGTAGTATGAAAATCATTCCCGATTTATACATAATGGCATGACATCCAGGTCTAAGGAAGTCATAGTGTCACAATGTTTCCCTTATCAGACCCGCCACTGAGTTTAATGCCCCCTTTGGTGTGTATCTAAACAGACGTGCAACAGTTGGAATACCCACAAAGGTTCCTTGCCAGAAGAATCCAGGGTATGAACACAGTGTCCTATACAGATTGACTAAAAGTCCTATATCTGTACTCTGTTTCCTACAGGTTACTGAGAAGTGATCTATGCCTGGCATACAAGGCATCCTTGGATCCAGCTCTGATGGGCCTTTTGCACATTTGCAAAACAAACAGCATGAGAACCATTAGATCCAAGGATTTATATTTTGCTTGTGACATAAATAAAACATGTTGTCAAGAAAGATATGCATCTGAGAGGATCTTTATGCTATGGAATACGCTCCCCATCTATGTGAAGTGGAGTCTGTACATAACCCTATTTAAGTGTAACCTTGACCAATGGATGGGAAATTGGAAATTCACCCTAGGTCTGGTCCCCATGTCCCTGATAAACAGAGGCAGATTGTATTGCCCAAACTAACATAACCTCCATGACCTCTAGAAACTTCCTAATTAACAAACCTTTTCCTAATATCTGCCCATGATGCATGGGGGTAGAACTGGGTTGGATTGCACAGCAAGGCTTATAAACATCCAGGTGATCATTAGCATAGTATATACCCATGAATCTATGAAGAGGGGCACACAGGGGGAAGAGGAGTAGAAAGTGTGAGAGGTGCAAAGAGAAGAGGGAGGTAGGATGAATGAGAGGTAGTAGGTAAGAGATGACAAGATGAGATAAGAAAGCATGAACTACGGATAACGGAGTGTGTGAGAATTGCAGGTTTCATTTGCATGACCTAATGTGAGTGCAGCTGCACTTTATTTAGGTAAACAGGTGTTACCTGAGCATTAGGAAACACTCAAAAATGTAGAAATACCGAATGGTTAGATAGTGTACATGCTTACAAACCTTAATACAACATTTTGAAAATGTATCAAAAAGCCCTTCATAGTGCAGAATTGTTTTAGAGTTCTACTAACCTTACAGCATTATGTTCTGTGATTATTGTTCTGTAAAAGAAGGAAAGTGTCTGCATTGGTGCTTAAGATACTTTATCCCTTCGTTTTCTTGTTGTTTTTTTTCTCAGAACAGATGTTGCTGCAGTACACTCTTTCATGCACAATTAATGACTAAAAAACGTGTAATTTGTACTTATTAAGATTCACCACATCTCTTCATCTCCAGGCTTGAACATTCTTTCTGCTTCTTCTCACCACTGTTTTCCTAGTCAACAAAAATATAGAGTCCAAGGACTAAAGACTGTACCCATATTTGTTTAGCTACCAATTAAAATTATTTTAATTAAGGTTTGCAAAGTCGTTAGCTTTTTTTCCCATTATTTTTAGTGAAAATCATCAGCTTCTGGGGACTTGTAATGTCAAGAGTTTGCTCTTTCTTCCATGCAGAAATTCACTTAATTGGCTGATTGGAGGTGTGCTTCACATAAAATAAATGATAATTAGATATACTTAAACCGTAAAAGACACTTCCTTAGGGTTGATTTATAAACTACTTCTGTAACTGCAGCATCTCAAATTTTCTTTTTCTGGATATGGGTGTAAATTCACTGCCATATTCTGAATAACAAATTTGCAGATGCTTATCCTCGAGTTTTGCCCACATTTCTCAGTAGATGTAAGAAAAATTATCTGTCCCACAATGCATCAGTGCACTTGCAGTATGGAGTTTAGTTTATTGTTTCTGCATTTCATACTAAAGAATTCATGCCTGGAATATGAATTACAGAAAAAAAATCCTCAGAGACTTGTGGGTCATGATTTATAAGTAAAGGTAGTCAGTGCTAATGTGAAGCGATATCACATTAAAATGTTTTACCTTAGTTAGTCGGAGATTAAATTGTATTATTATGCTGAATTAAATCTAGTAGTTAGCTCATGAACGGATCTGTTTAACTTTTCACACTTAATACAAGCAGGTTTCCAAACCTTGGTGATAGAATTACTTTATTGTTTCTATTTTCAGAAATGCTCTGTCAAACACATATGAAAAGTTAAATTCAGACACAAACTTTGAAAATAGAAGGCATTTCAATGGTCCAAAGCAAAGCATCTTTACAGGCATAACTGTTTTATTTGCTGACCTGCATACTTATTTACTGAAAAAAAAACCACCACCTGTCAAAAGTAATCCTAGCACTTCTCTACTATTTTCCCCTTATTCCCAGAGCACTTTAGAGTTTATTATTGACCTCTTCCTATTCAGGTTATCCACTTGCAGCTGTCTACATCAACTACTAGAAAAATTGAGATCTTCCCTCTAAAGTTACTGATACAGTTTAAACATATCTTTATTATTGTGAATTTTTAAACACTGCAATGAATATAAAGAAAACAGTGAATCATGCAACTGCCTATTTGTCTACAAATAAAACACAGTGATGCCTATAAAATCAGATAAGTATCAGATCTGAATTCATTATGGCAAGCTGAGGTTCATTTAACCCAGTTATTAAGTGGACTGTTGTTTAAGAGTGATAAAAGATGTTTTGTGCTGCTAGAAACTGCTCAGTGTACTACAGTTCCACTGTACCTAAGTATGTCATTATTTTAACATTTCTTCTTTAAGGCACTTGCATGCTAAACTCTTTCATTTTCCAGTCTAAGAATTAATAATGGCAATGCACATGAGGCTTGCATAGTATCATACATGGTTGAGAAAAACATTGAAGTTAAAACCCAAGCAGTATCTTAAAATTATACTAGCCCACTGAGGCATGAAACACAGACTTGTAATTCTTGGCCCACTTTGAGGGGAAACATACTAAGTTTACTTGTATTTTTAGTGGGTATAATTGCACATATTAGAATGCTTTAGTACTGATTTGGTAGGGCCTGAATGTGTTTCAGCATTAAGTTATTACCTGAAACTTTGAGAGCGATTAGATTAATGTTCACACCTTTTTCATTTCCGTACATAGTACACTATTATCATCTTTTCTCTGTCTTGTTTCTTTCATTCTGAGTAACAAAGAATAGAAACAATTTAGCTGGGACATCCGAGTGATGTGTTAAACTCACTGATTATTGTGGATCTGGTATTGCATAACATAGAGGGTTATCAAAGGGTCTGTGATCATAACTAATTTATTATTTGTACAGGACATGGACATGACAAATTTCACTTCGACAGCAGAACAAACCAAAGCTCAAGAACTGAATCTTGACATCCATGTTGGGAACACAGAGACTTGTGGGTCATGATTGGAGTGATATAATCATATTTTTTTTTTAGTGTATGGACTTTTAACTGCTCAGATGCACAAATAAGTATAGAAAAACAAAGTTTTCTACTGCTTTTAAACATGTAAAACACTTAGCATTGCCACTCAAAGAGGACAGAAGCAAAGTATCTGTCTGCTAAACAAATGACTTTAAAAACTGTTGTATACGTTATTCTTTCACAATTCTTGTTTAGAACTGACACAGTAAAGTATCTAACAGCTTTTAAAGCTGTTTTAGCTTCTGTCTGTGTTCTGTGGCTTAACACTACTTAGAGGTACTTAACAAAATCTTAGTAAGCACATCTGTGATGATACAAAAATGTGCTTAACAAGCTAACGTCTTTTTTCAGATTATAATCTCAGCACTTCATGCTCTGCAATGTTATTAATTATTAGATTATTTTACAGTAAATGTAAATACTGATTCAAGCTGGTACTCATGACACACAACTTAGCATGAGCTTCAGAATTGCTTGGACATTGGCAATATCCACTGCCATTTGTTTTATTCAAAACTAAGCAAGGCAAAACTCTTTAGAGGGAATCAATATTCATTCTCATTTGTTTTCTTAAACCTAAACATGGTCCGATATACAGAGAAAATAAAAACACTTCATAGGAGCAGTAGCAGACAAGTGATCCTGGGGACCAGAAGATTCATAGCTGTATGTATGTATGTATATATATATATATATATATATATATATATATATATATATATATATTAGGCCAGCAACCTCTTTTTGGGGACAACCACGGTAGTACTTATGCTAATCGGAGGAAATTTGTCCAGGGCATCAGTGAAATTTCCCCTACCCTTTTCAATTTGTGACATGGGATCTTTTACATCCACTTGAGCTACCACCATCTCAAGCAAATGGGGACTTGGTTTAACATCTCATCTTAATGATGGCACACTTGGGAGTGCAGGTCCTCCCTTATTCCAGACTGCAGTGTTACAATTGGTCTACATGGTCCCCAGGATTCAGCAAGCTCTGCGTGGCATGCAGGAATAGTGCAAGCGCTGCTGCAGGCAATCTGGCTGCTGTCTGAATGAGGAATAAGCTCCCAGGATGTGCACGAGTGTTCCTGCACTATTCCTGCACGGACACAGACCCTGTGTGCTAATTACCTCATTTGCTGGTGAAAACCATGCAAATGAGGTGAATTAGTGATCCAGGAAGCAGGCAGATGTCCATGTAGGAATAGTGTAGATTGCAGAAATGTATTTAGCTAGTAGCTGAATACATTTTTGAAAACTACAAAACGGAAGCATGACCGCTCGTAAAAATACATGTATTAGAAGGGTTAGGTAAGCCAAAGGTAAATATATGGTCATAGGCATGCAAAATAATTTCAAAATTATAAAAATTAACTTTTTTTATGACAAAGAACAACCAACGCAGGCAAAGCTCCAGGTTCACAAACAGGCCTTTAATAAAACACATAAGCACTTTCACCAAATGCTTCTTCATGTGTGACATAAACACTAAGTAACTAATGCACCATATTTAACTATCAAGTTAAAGTCACATGATAGAACAAATTCCAAACTTAAAGGCACACATCCTGAAAATCATTCAAGAGGCATTTTCAAAATATAAAAAACATCAATCTATGAAACAAAACATAGACAATAAAAATAAAAAGCACATAAATGTACCTATCCCCAAAAATATATGTAAAAACATTCAAATACATATCATACTAAAAACATGAACATATTAAACCATGAAGGTAGCATATAATATGTAGCCAGCCACCTATTTCCTATGTAGTGGTCTGGCTTTCAAAGCAGGTTTTAGTGTATGCAGTCATTCAAACCATGACCTGCATTCGCTCTCAACCTAATGACCCAATGTGTTTCCATTTCCTCCGTCCTTAATCTCATATCCCCTCCTCTCTCTTATTACCACAATTCATTCCTATAACTAAAAAGCCAAAATGATGTGTGCTATCCGTATTCACAACATGTTTGGCTAAAGCATTAAACATGCTTTTCTTGCCAATATGATAAATATGTTCCCTAATCCTATCTTTGAGCATCCTATCAGTCTTCCCGACATGAAATTTACTACATACCCTACATACAGTTAGGTATATCACATGCATACTAGTGCAAGTAGCCTTGATCTTAAAATTAAATTGTTCTCCTGTATCTGGATGAACAAAGATAGGATTATCAGTAATATAGGGACAAAAAGAACACTTCCTACAGGGTAAAGTATTTCCTTGTAAAACTGATCAGTTAGTATCCCTTGCACCACAAAGACGTCTCTTCAGGGACTTTTTATTCCTAAAAATAAACTGTGTGGAATCTAAATATGTACTGGTCTGCTCATTCGTCATTAAAATGTTCCAGTTATTCCTAATAATACTAGTATACTGGCTGATATCTCTTGAGTAATGACACTTTCAGCTTGTTAATATATTTCCTACTCAGCTTATGGGTTCCATCATTCTGTCCCCATTCAGAAAAATAAAGTTTAGCTCTTGTACCTCTCATATTCACCACTTTCACTACATTCTTCTCTATCGTATCAGGATCATATCCTGTGCATACTGACTCAGTCCTAGTAGTGTTGAGCTATCGCTGAAAGTCTTGTTCACTCTCATTGAGTCTAGAGGCTCCATAGAGCTGATTTTGAACCACATTCCTAAAAATATATTGTGGGTGCATACTCTCTCTACTAAGGAGATGGTTAACTCTGCATTCTTTCCTATAGAGCCTAGCCCCAAGCAAATTCCTATCATCCCTAAAGATGGCCACATCTAAGAAATCAGCATTTCTGTGCGACCATTTCACTGTAAATGTCAAAAAATTAGTAGATCTATTTAAGAATTCAACAAACTCCATCAAAGTCTCAGGAGTCCCCTCCCATAATACAAAAAGATAATCTACATATCTTCTAAAAATAACACCTGTTCCTTAAAGGGGCCTCCTACAAGGTATTCACTCTCCCAAGTGGCCATCACTGCATTCACGTAGCTGTTCGCACGCGAAGTGCCCATTGCTACACCACTGACCTGCCAGCATATAAATTCTCTAGACATAAACACATTATTCTCCTGAGACTTTGATGGAGTTTGTTCAATTCCTAAATAGATCTACTCATTTTTTGACATTTACAGTGAAATGGTCACACATGAATGTTGATTTCTTAGATGTGACCATCTTTAGGGATGATAGGAATTTGCTTGGGACTAGGATCCATAGCAAAGAATGCAGAGTTAACCATCTCCTTAGTAGAGAGAGTATGCACCCACAGTATATTTTTAGGAATGTGGTTCAAAATCAGTTCTGTAGAGCCTCCAGACAATGTGAGTGAACAAGACTTTCAGCGATAGCTCAACACTACTAGGACTGAGTCAGTATGCACAGGATATGATCCTGATACGATAGAGAAGAATGTAGTGAAAGTGGTGAATATGAGAGGTACAAGAGCTAAACTTTATTTTTCTGAATGGGAACAGAATGATGGAACCCATAAGTTGAGTAGAAAATATAGTAACAAGCTGAAAGTGTCATTCTGTTACTCAAGGAATATCAGCCAGTATACTAGTATTATTAGGAATAACTGGAACATTTAAATGACGAATGAGCAGACCAGTACATATTTAGATTCCACACAGTTTATTTTTAGGAATAAAAAGTCCCTGAAGAGACGTCTTTGTGGTGCAAGGGATACTAACTGATCAGTTTTACAAGGAAATACTTTACCCTGTAGGAAGTGTTCTTTTTGTCCATATATTACTGATAATCCTATCTTTGTTCATCCAGATACAGGAGAACACTTTAATTTTAATATCAAGGCTACTTGCACTAGTATGCATGTGATATACCTAGCTGTATGTAGGGTATGCAGTAACTTTTACACCGGGAAGACCGACAGGATGCTCAAAGATAGGATTAGGGAACATATTTATCATATTGGCAAGAAAAGCATGTTTAATGCGTTAGCCAAACATGTTGTGAATTCAGATAGCACACATAATTTTGGCTTTTTAGTTATAGGAATGAATTGTGGTAATAAGAGAGAGGAGGGGATATGAGATTAAGAATGGAGAAAAAGGAAACACACTGGGTCATTAGGTTGAGAGCGAATGCAGGACATGGTTTGAATGACTGCATACACTAAAACCTGCTTTGAAAGCCAGACCAGTACGTACGAAATAGGTGGTTGGCTACATATTATATGCTACCTTCATGGTTTAATATGTTCATGCTTTTGGTATGATATGTATTTGAATGTTTTTACATATATTTTTGAGGATAGGTACATTTATGTGCTTTTTATTTTTATTTTTATTGTCTATGTTTTGTTTCCTAGAGTGATGTTTTTTATATTTTGAAAATGCCTCTTGAATGATTTTCAGGATGTGTGCCTTTAAGTTTGGAATTTGTTCTGTCATGTGACTCTAACTTAATAGTTAAATATGGTGCATTAGTTACTTAGTCTTTATGTCACACCTGAAGAAGCATTTGGTGAAAGCGCTTGTGTGTTTTATTAAAGGCCTGTTTGTGAACCTGGAGCTTTGCCTGCGCTGATTGTTTTTTACCATAGGATTTCTGCTTTTTTGCAATGAAAGTACCTGGGCTATAGTGCCTGCGGTTTTTCTAACTTTTTTTATGTTGGCCGATTTTGGCTGTTTAAGCACAGGACAGTGGTGCGCAATCGGGATTGGCCCGAAAATAAAAAAAGTCTACAAATAAGCTTTTAAACCAAAACCACAATTCTGCCATAATAGTCAATAGCAAGCATAGCACAACAAGAAAGGGGGAAGGCTAAGTGTTGGATTTGTAACCATGCATTAGCAGTCAATCCTATGCAAATGAGGGTGATGATACTGAATCACAGATTTCCCCTCAGTGCTAGCTTGCACCCAACCATGTAGGTGCATTAAGACCACAGTGTAAGCCTAAGAGCTAGATGACTTCATAAGGGGGTGTGTCATGCATGCTGTAAACTTATTGGAGCCCTGTGGCCTGTGCTTGTGCTCAGATAAGCACAGCTAAGGCTGTATTGTCTTCCACTAAGAAATGCAGAGTGTTGTCATGTGCAGGGAGGGCCAGTTTCTGCTAAACAATGTTTACATTGCCTAAATGGGTGTGGGCGGCGTGCACCGGGATTGAAAAAAAAAACCAGAAATAGCAGCTCCGTTCACATCTGAGAACTGGGTTTGCGTGGCATGCCTTGGGGCTTAAACAGGAAGGCAATGGGAAGGGAAATTCGCAGTAGGAAGTTAATTATGGAAAACTAGCATAGCTGGCAGGTGAAATGCATCAGACTCAGCCAATTAGACAGGCAGCAGCCCAGCCCAGCACACTACTATAAACTATGCATACACCTTTCCCTCTAGTTTTTCCCACAAACTCTACACAACTGGTGTACAAAAATGGGGAAATTTTGCCTAACAAAAGCAACAAAATGATAGGGGCTGCTTTTGCTCTCAAAAATAAACTTGTGGAAGAGGCTGAGGGTGGTGAGGATGACAATGCTGATGACAAACCCACAGTGAGGAGAAGGAGAAGAGTGTACAGACCCAGGGTAACCTACCAGGGGCTACATGAGCTGGAGATAGTGGAGCGCTGTAGGGTGGACAGGGACCTCCTACAGCAAATTGTTGAGCTGTGCCAGCCACACCTCACACACAGAACCAACAGAGGGGAACCCATCCCAGTAGATACCAAGGTATGTGTAGGCCTAAGAATACTAGTTACAGGTACCTTCCAAAGGCCAACTGGGGATATCATGGGGACCTCACAGGCGTCAGCATCCAGGGTATTCCACCAGTTTCTGGATGCCATGTCAGCCCATGCTGGTGAGCACATATATTTCCTCAACACCCATGAGGCATTGATCAGCAATATGCATCTCTTCCACCAAAAAGCAGAATACCCTGAGGTAGTGGTTGCTATAGACTGCATGGACATACACATCAAAGCACCACCTGATGAGCTGGGTAGAGTCTACATAAACCGCAAGGGCTTCCCCTCCATCAACTGCCAGGTCATGTGTGATGCCCAGGGCATTATAATGAATGTGTGTGCTGGCAGCCCTGGAAGCTATCATGACTCCCACATCTGGCATATGTCGCAGCTGTGCCAGAGATTTGCCAACAGGGACATCCCATATGTCCACCTAGTGGGGGATGCTGGTTATGCACTGGAGCCATGGCTGATGACACCCATCAGAAATGCACACACACCCGAACAAGAACTCCATAAGGAGGCACACGTAGAGACCAGAATCATAACAGAGCATGTGTTTGGGATGCTCAAGTCATGGTTCCAGTGCCTGGACATATCCAGTGGAGCCTTGCAGTACTCACCAGCTACATGTACCCAAATTATTATTATATGAGCCATGCTGCACAATATGATCCTGCAGAAACAGCTGTGGCAGGAACAGCATGAGGCAGGGCCCCCACCACCATTGCCAAGGCCAGCACAGGCACAGAGTGACTCGGTGGAGGAACAACCTGAGCCTGCCTCAGTTGGCAAAAGGAGGCATGCCCAGTATGCCCAGGCCTTGGCAAAGCAGCAACACATAGCACATACACTGACATGGTAGGAACCCAGGCAATAACACCTCTCTCTGACTCACACATACAGTAAAAGGGATGCCAAACATAACACTACCTGTGCTTAACCATGTATAGAGAGTGTACTATGTGCATCCGACATAGTCAACCCTCCAGCACCATCCTCAATACTGGCACAGCCACAAGGTAAGTCACTCTTCCTATCAATTGCTGAATGGAGTAGTATGTTCTGATAGTTGTATCTATGGTATGGATGTGAGCATGCAAGGGATTCGGGTGGCTGAATGGGATGGCAGCAGATAGTGGACACCTATATGGGCAGCATGAAATCCATAACAAATACTGGTATCAACATAGTAGGCAGTACTAGACAAAGTGATAAATCCCACTGCAAGACATGTGGTGGCCCAAATGTATGTCCGTAGGACACACACATGCATGTCAGTGAGGCTCACAAACCCAACACCAGCCTCAGCCAGCAGAACAGGTGTAGATTACCACAAAGAAAGGCTGTGCTAAGGCCTCTGATTGATGGCAATGGAGAACAGCCCCACCTCCAGACCTACACAGACAGACTACAACAGGTCTGGCAGTTGGATGTTAGTTCTGAAGGGTAAGAAGTCTGAAACTGAAATGTAGGTCAATAAAACTTAAGATTTGAACTACACTGATATGCCTCTAGTCTGCATGATAGGTCAGAATACAGAATGAAATGGAAGCCAACAGAGTACCTGAAATACCAGTACAGTCATAGCAAATGTTTACAGTTGTCATGTGTTGTCCCCCCCCCAATCCTATGGAGAAATATAGTAACATGTACGTGTGGGTATAATAACAGTGGAACACAGATTACCTGAGCTGGTCAAAGTAGCAGGATAGATTGTTGCACATGTACAATATGCAGGTCTCTTTGTGTTAGGTTGTTGTGTGTTGTATATTGTGTGAAAGCGGTCAGTATGTAGGCATGGACAGTTGTGTCCTGGTGGCCAGTGGCCAGTACTGTTGATGACATGGCCCAGTTCTCACAACTACAGTGCCAAACACAATTGGAGCAGCAAGACACAATCCAGCAGTAATCCATACTAATTGTTCAGATGTAATATCTGTCACCATCTGAAAGATGGACATGGCATGAACGTGGGCCCAGACATACAAACAGTACACAGGTGGAAGTACCCTAGACAGAGAGTGTATAAAATGTTACTGTCAAATGGACACACCTTTGGATTTGTACATACAGGTTAGCAGCACATTAGTTGGCTGTGTAGTATGGAATGCTGATGTAGTCTGGCCAAACACTGGAAGACCACAAAAGGCACAGGTATGAAGTACTGAGAAACCACTGATGTCCCTGCACAAGCCAGCAGAAGTGGAATGCCCTACATATATCTGTGAGTCAGCTGCAAGTAGCTTCCATTGCACACATGCACCCAGCTCACTCCATCATCAGCCACAGGTACCTGACAGGTCATATCTCTGCTGTTGGGAATGAGTACAATATGACCCCCACCTCTGTATGGGGATATCCACAGAATGCAGCATGCTGAAGAGGTGTCCCACGCAGGTGTGTCCCTAGCTGTAAGCAGCACCCTGCCATCATCCACACCAATGGATTAATAAGGAGAGAAACTATTGCCATTAACACCTTGCACACCTACCCTGTCACCCCAGTGGAATGCAGTGGCTTGCAGCCTGGGACTGTAGGAGTGACACAATGCACTGGCCTGCTACAGATGGCCTGCATCACTACCAAATGCCCTACAGTCCTCTGTCAAAGGCCTGTGTCTCGCCCATACTGCCATTTTTAATTTCTCCAAGTCTTTTGGGTTTCTATTACCATCATGGGAATGGATCCCATTCCTAAGTCAAAGTACAATTAAAGTTCATAAAATTAGTATTGCTTCACTCTTTGATGTTAGACAAAAGTGCTCTTGGCAGCACCCGCAATGTGTCCAGTAATGACTCCTTCTGCAATTCGTACGATGTTACATGAATTGGTAACATATCTAAATACGATTGTAAATTCTTTTTTATAAGACCAGTTGCTCCTACTACTATTGGAACTGTCTGGGTATCTACTTCCATATGGCTTTCATTTCTGCCTGCAAATCGAGGTATTTTATGACTTGGTGTCTCTCTGTACGCAAGACACTGTAGTCACTAGGTGTGGCAATTTCAGTGATCAATGCTACTTTTGTCTTCTTTTCTTGGACCACTATATCTGGTTTTAAAAGCATCTATCTTTTGGACTGTTGGTATTGGATAATCCCATGTGATGTAAACTTCATCATTTTCTATGATTCTCTGTGGCTCATGTTTCCTGTGTTTCCAGCCACTTCAATACCATAATATTTGCAGAATCTCCAGTATATGCCTTTCAGTATACAGTCCCTCTGCCATTAGAGAGTTGCAAGCAGCAATAAGGTGTGTGACTGTTTCCAATTCGGTTCCACAAAACCTACATATGTCTGTTTCTCCCACATGTTCAATGGACTTAGTAAACCAGCGTGTACGTAGCCCATTATCTTGGGCTGCCAATATTAACCTTTCATTTCTTAATGTAAATTCACCTCTCCTTAACCATTCCTGCGTTCATTCTTGATCAACATGAGGCTCGTCCAGACGTTTTCTATACTTGCAACTATGTTTATGTTTTTTCCACATTTCTTGCCTTCTCATCTGGTCCTTCACCTTAATATTCTTTCTTTTGTTTTTTAGCACATTCAGTTGCTGCCTGATTTTTATCCACTTCTGGTTTGGTTTCCATTCCTGCTTGACGTCAATATGCTTCTGCTAAATTAAGCAGAGATGTCATCTTAGATTTAGTCTCCTCATGTTTCAAAACTTTCACCACATTTGGATCTTGTGAAGTCAGTAGATATGTGTGGACTCCCACGATTGCAGATCTACACATGTAATCATTTTCAAGGAGGCCCATCCCTCCTTCAGAACGGGGAATATATAATCTTGGTATACACTGATTTTTATAAATCATTTGCTGAGTATGAAACATCCTTCTTGTTTTAATATCCAATCTATCCAACACTTTTTGGAGCCAGTCAATCACTCCAAAACTATAAGTTAGGACAGGAAGAGCAAAGTGATTTATAGCTTGGATCTTGTTCCTAGGTGTCAATGCTGTTTTCAGGATTAATTTAAGTCTTCTAAAGTACTCTTTACTAAGATTTATTTGTATTTGTTCATGTTTTGTTGTTGATCCTTCATCAATTCCCAAGTATTTATGCACTCCATCTTGCTCAAGTACTTTTATATCACATTCTTGTCCAAAACTGATGTTTTCCTAGTGCTGCAATTTTTCTTTTTTAAAGGTTGCTTTTGCACATTTATCAAGGCCAAATGACATTCCAATATCATCTGAAAAAGTTTTGACAACCTGCAGCTGTGCTTTCAGTTCCTCTTCTGATGAGCTATACAATTTTAAATCGACAAAGAGAAGAAGAGAAGTCATTAGACTTTGTTGTTCTCTAGAAGCCAGATTATAGCCATGACCTAAGCTGTCAAGTAAACTGCTTAATGGATTAATGGCAAGGCAAAATAGCAACGGTGACGGAGTCACCCTGGAATATCCCCCTTTGGATTTTTATCCCTGGGATAATAATCTGTTCTTTATCATGGCTTAATTGCAAAGTGGTCTGCCACTATTTCATGGTTACTGTAATGTAATCAATCAGTGTAGGATGTACCTTATACATTTTTAAGCAATCTTTTATCCATGAATGTAGGATAGTATCATATGCTTTTTTATAGTCAATCCATGCCATACTTAGATTCTTCCCTTTCTTACAGTTCTCCACTATAACTTTATTTAACAACAAATGATCCTTTGTTCCATATGACTTTCTTTTATTGCCCTTTTTTTCTACTGCCATAATTGAGTTTTCTTTTAAATGACTATAAAGTCTGTCGGCGTCAATCCCCTTGTATAGTTTATATGTCGTCAGAAGACAAGTTATTGGTCTATAATTTTTAGGGTAGCTTGCAGGTTCATTCTTAAGTAAGAGCATTGTTTTTCCTGTTGTTAACCAGTGCGGTGTCTGTTCAGGGTGTGCATATAAATAGTTCTTACTCATGGCTAGATCCTCGTGTAAAGAAGTTAATACTTTAAGCCAAAAGTTAGGTACTGCATCTGGGCCTGGAGTTTTCCAATTAGAGGCTTTTCTCAACTTTGTTTCAATCTCTCTGGCTGTTATTTCATCCCATTTCATATCCTGTACCTTTAAACTTCATATTCTTTCTTTAACTTCTTCTATCCATTTATCATCTTTGTTATGTTCCACATGATCTTCATAGATACTTCTCCAAAATGTATCTACTTCCTCTTTTTTCGGCATTCTATCAATTATTTTTACCTTATTTCCCAATTCTCTATAAAACTTTTTTGGGTCATCAGTAAATTGCTTATTTTGTGCTTTTCCCTTATATTTATCTTCGTATCTTCTGAGTCTTTTTGCCTGTTTTGACATTTTTAATTTGTTATCTCCAATAGTGCATAATAGATCCTGATGTGTTCTAATACTGTGCATTGCTTTTATCACATCTATCTTTCTTAATATTTTTGTTGATCTGTTCCCTCTTCTATAATCTTCTAACAATGACACTTCTTGTCTTAGCTGTTTTATAGTTTTCTCTATTCAATATTTCCATGATAGTATTCACTGTTGCCCCCTCTTTTCCCTCGCTACCCTATGTTCCTGTGATAGAACTTTATCAGTTATTAATTTAGCAGCACAGTAATATATTCTGTTTACTTTTGTTATATCACATGGATCTCTATGGACAGTCCTAATTACTGTGTTCATTTGTTTTATCAAGCTTCTGACTTTTAGGGTTTTATTAACCTTCTGCAGTCTATTTCTCTCATTGATCTTGATATATCTGTCTTTGTCTATTAAATCAAGCAACTTTTCTTTTAACTCATTTTCTTCCAGACTGAGGGCACATCCCTTGTTTTCCATTTCCTGCAGGCATTCTGTAGAAAGTTTTATTGCATCTTCCTGTTGCACATTCTCTTTAATTTCATCCTGTGCCATCTGTTGTTCTGTCATATGGGAACTCACTGGCCTATCACTCCTCAACACTGACTGCTTCAGAGTTTCCACAGTTTCCTGTTCCTTTCCTTCCTGTCTAGCTTCAAGTAAACTTTTATACTGGTTTTCTGTGGAAGGCTCCGAAATATCTTGATATGGCACCTGACCTGTTGCTTCCTGTTCCACTAGTTTTCCCCTTAATTTGGATATCCATTGCTATATGCTGTTGTGGTGCTTATAGGTTCATAGGTTCATAGGTACATACTAGGCTATCTACCCAAGGGCCTACGTAAGCCTAGCCAACAAGGTTCCATGGCTTACGCCACCCAAGAAAGTTATTTTTCTGTGCCACTGTCGAGCAGAGAGCCTGGGGTGTATTTCCTATTTCCCATCCACTCATCAAGATTTTTCTTGAAGAGTGCTAATGAAGAACTTTGCTTGAGATAAATGAGTAGCTTGTTCCAGAGTATAGGATGTCTCTAGGACAGGAATCTATCCCTCCAGTGTGTCCTGTTTATTGTGCTGTCAAGGTTTAGGTCCCTAGAACGTGTAGCTCAGAGGGACCTAAACCTTGTCACCACAATAAATCACCACAATAAACAGGACACACTGGAGGGATAGATTCCTGTCCCAGAGACTTCCTCTACTCTGGAACAAGCTACCCATCTATGTCAATGCTTTCTGCATTTGATTTTCTACACTGAATCCTTCTCTTTGCAGCTGTTCCATAACATCAGTTTCTATTTCTTTAACTTCACCATTACTAATCTCTTTTTCTACTTTTCCTCTTAGTCTTCTTATTTTTTGTATTGTAAAGTTTTCCATATCTGGATTCCTTTCCCTATATTTCTCTTCAGATATCTTTGGTGGTGCTCTTTTTGTATTGGTTAGTTTTGCTTTCTCCTTTGCATAAATATTACACCATATTAAATCTCTTTTCCTTTCCCTTGTCCATATTTCTTCTTCACGTCTCTTGATCTTCTTGTTTGCCCTTATTTTGGGGACTCACTCCATCATGCTGTGATGTAGTCTGTGTTAGACCTTCTACGTTAAATCCTTCACTTTGCAGGCACTCCATAACTTCAACTTCTATTTCATTAACTTCTACTTTACTAATCATCTTTTCTACATTGACTCTTTGTGCTTTTAGTCTTTTTATTGTGAAATGTTCCATATCTAGATGCCTTTGCCTGTATTTTTCTTCGAATATCTTTGAAACTGCCTTCTGTATATTAGTTAACTTGGATTTCTGCTTTGCATAAATATTGCACCATATCAAATCTCTGTTTCTTTCCCATGTCCATACTTATTTTTTATATTTTTCAAGTATCTCTCGCCAGTGTGAATATTCTGATGCAGTGTCAGGCCCTGATTACTTGTAAAACCCTTGTCACACGTGGCACATTTATAGGGTGTCTGCCTTTTTAATTTCTCCAAGTCTTTTGGGTTTCTAATACCATGATGGGAATGGACCTCATTCCCAAGTCAAAGTACAATTAAAGTTCATGAAATTAGTATTGTTTCACCCTTTTATGTTAGAAAAAAGTGCTCTTCACAGCACCCGCAATGTACCCAGTAATGACTCCTTCTGCAATTCATATGGTGTTACAGGAATTGGTAACATATCTAAATACGATTGTAAATTCTTTTTTATAAGACCAGTTGCTCTTATTACTACTGGAACTGTATTGGTATCTTTCTTCCACATGGCTCTTGTTTCTGCCTGCAGATCAATGTATTTTATGACTTTGTGTCTCTGTACGCAAGACGCTGTAGTCACTGGGTGTGGCAATTTCAATGATCAATGCTACTTTTGTCTTCTTTTCTTGGACCACTATATCCGGTTTTCTAGCATCTATCTTTTGAACTGTTGGTATTGGGTGATCCCATGTGATATAAACTTCATCATTTTCTATGATTCTTTGTAGCTCATGTTTCCAGTATTTTTCAGCCACTTCAATACCATAATGTTTACACAATCTCTAGTGTAACAGTCTCTGTACTGCCATTGTATGGTATCTCATGGACACCCAAATAACAACATAACACAGTCCACAGAACACAAATGCAAGGCCATGTTAACAAATCCCAGTAGCATGTCCACTATGTCCTACTGCATGAACTGTGGACCAACCCCTAAATACTGCTGGGATAAAGTTATAACTATAGGGATACTTATCAGATATAATTTGCATAATGTTAGGAAGATGATAAAATAACAGAGGGGGGGGTAGAAGCATGGATGCCATGGAATGTGTGAAGTCTGAAACTCAAATATGTGCACATACTATCCCTGCCTGCAAACACAGGAATGGGTGGCTACAAACCTGCTCGTAAACCACAATCTGTAGGGGTAATGACCAGAAATATGAGCCCTGCCTCTGGGTAACCTGTGTGAATTTGTACAGCTGTGATGTATGGCCACAACAGGATATGGTCATTCTGTCCTGTTGATAGATGTACAAGCATGGGATCCTCAGCCACCACAGTACCAAGGTGCTGAACCATTTACACAAACCCATCGGCAAGTGTCTGCAGTACCCCCTCAGGAATGGCATGATTGTGCAAGAATATGTAGGCTGCAGACCACAGTACTACACACAGCTTAAATCATCATGTACTCCCCAGGAAATTGTTGCAAGCAAATATGTATACCTGGCAGTAGCTGATGACATAAAACATCACAGTGTAAAACAGTACATATGTCTGAATATCTCTGCTAACATCAAAACCATGTAGCAGAAGCAGCACAGACACAATTATTTGCAGTATCCCACTATCCTTTGCCCATTGTGACCCCATATTGTCAACCTATCTACAGATATCCTGCAGAAACAGATTGCTAGCTGTAGGTGTGGAACACAGAATTCTGCACTGGAGTACAACTTACCTGGAATGGATTGACACATTCAATACAGAAGGTCATAATGGGCATGCTCCCACACTTACAGAAACGAAGCCCATGTCTGACAACAACATACAGAAGGGTCATACTGAGCATGCTCCCAGACTTACAGAAATGAAGCCCATGTCTGACAACAACAGTGGGCTATACATATCTGTCAGTCCCAGATGTCTGTGCTCACACAAGACAGTGCACACCATTCAAGCTTTGTATGTCTGACAACAACAGTGGACTATACATATCTGTCAGTCGCAGATGTCTGCGCACACACACCACATTGCACACCATTCATGCTTTGTATGTCTGACAACACAGTGGACTATACATATCTGTCAGTCACAGATGTCTGTGCACACACACCACATTGTACACCATTCACGTTTTGTATGTCTAACAACACAGTGGACTATACATATCTGTCAGTCGCAGATGTCTGCGCACACACACCACATTGCAAACCATTCATGCTTTGTATGTCTGACAACACAGTGGACTATTCATATCTGTCAGTCGCAGATGTCTGTGCACACACACCAAATTGCACATCATTCATGCTTTGTATGTCTGACAACACAGTGGACTATACATATCTGTCAGTCGCAGATGTCTGTGCACACACACCACATTGTACAACATTCATGCTTTGTATGTCTGACAACAACAGTGGACTATACATATCTGTTAGTCGCAGATGTCTGCGCACACACACCACATTGTACAACATTCATGCTTTGTATGTCTGACAACACAGTGGACTATACAGATCTGTCAGTCGCAGATGTCTGTGCACACACACCAGATTGCAAACCATTCATGCTTTGTGTGTCTGACAACACAGTGGACTATACATATCTGTCTGTCCAAGATGTCTTTGCACACACCTCATTGCACACCAGTCATGCTTTGTATGTCTGACAACAGCAGTGGACTATACATATCTATCAGTCACAGATGTCTGTGCACACACACCACACTGCACACCATTCATGCTTTGTATGTCTGACAACACAGTGGACTATACATATCTGTCAGTCGCAGATGTCTGTGGCACACACCACATTGTGCACCATTCATGCGTTGTATATCTGAAAGCAGCAGTGGACTATACATATCTGTCAGTCACAGACGTCTATGCACACACACCACATTGCACACCATTCATGCTTTGCACACACATTGGATAGGAATACACACACATATCCAAGGCCAACACACTATAATATGTCAAACATACACATACGCAGATGTGGGGAAGAGAGAGGCAGACAGCGACAAAAAGATTGCCATTATGAGGCCTGTCCCACCCAACACACATCCAATTGGCCAACATCACATGATGTGCAATATCTATCACTGTAGACATTTGCTTCTGGTAGCCCTCAGCACTATAGTGCCTGTGGTGCTTGTGATAACTGTGTAAAATGACAGTACAAGTCATTATTCATCTAGCAGTTGTATACACAGTCCTGTCAAATGTAAAGTTGTGTGTGACTGAGTGTTGTGTGTGTGTGTGTGTGTGTGTGTGTGTGTGTGTGTGTGTGTGTGTGTGTGTGTGTGTGTGTGTGTGTGTGTGTGTGTGTGTGTGTGTGCTTACAGAGGAATGGTTTATGGCCCATTCACACACACTGCACTCCCCATTGCCCTACTTTAGCTAGTCAACTGTTGTCATTCACCTTGAAATGCATCGTTAGAGTAGGGCTAGCCATATAAGCTCTGTGGTGTGTGCTGTAGCTGTGTAGTGCTATAGTGTGATGTATTAGTTAGGTAGGAGTTCTAGTCCCAGGCAGGGCAACTATGAGAATCTTTGTGTTTGTAGGGATCAATGCTTTTGAGGCCAATCACAATCACTACACTTTCCACTGACGTACTTTGGCAAGCCTGCTGATGTCATTCACCTTGAAATACACCTTTGGAGAAGCATTAACCCTATATGCTTCAAGGCATGTGCTCTAACTGTGTAATGCTATAGTGTGATGCGCTAGTGCATTAGGAGTATTAATCCCAGACATGACAACTGTGAGACTCTGTGTGTGTGTATGTGTTTGTAGGGAACAATGTTTTTGAGGCCAGTCACAGTCATTACACTTTTCCTTTCCCTACTTTGGTAAGCCTGCTGATGTCATTCACCTTGAAATACACCTTTGGAGATGAGCTAGTCCTTTAAACTCTGTGGTGCATGCTATAATTGCATAATACTATAGTGTGATGTACTAGATAGGAAGGAGTTCTACTCCCGGACATGGCAACTGTGAAACTGTGTGTGTGTGTGTGTGTGTGTGTGTGTGTGTGTGTGTGTGTGTGTGTGTGTGTGTGTGTGTCTGTGTGTGTGTGTGTGTGTGTGTGTGTGTGTCTGTGTGTGTGTGTGTGTCTGTGTGTGTGTGTGTGTGTGTGTGCTCATTTGTGTGTGTAGGGATCAATGCTCTTGAGGCCAGTCTCAGTCACTACACTTTCAATTGCCCTACTTTGGCAAGCCTGCTGATGTCATTCACCTTGAAATACATCTTTGGAGAAGGGCAAGCCCTATAAGCTCTGTGGCATGTGCTATAACTGTGTAATGCTATAGTGTGATGTACTAGTTAAGTAGGAGTTCTATTCCCAAACATAGCAACTGTGGAACTCTTTCTGTGTGTGTTTGGTTGTGTGTGTAGGGATCAATGCTTTTGAGGCCAGTCACAGTCACTACACTTTCCATTGATGTACTTTGGCAATCCTGCTGATGTCATTCACCTTGAAATACACCTTTGGAGGTAGGCTAGCCCTATAAGCTCCTTGGCGTGTGCTATATCAGTGTAATGCTATAGTGTGATGTACTAGGTAGGTAGGAGTTTTAATCCCAGGCAGGACAACTCCGAAACTCTGTGTGTGTGTGTGTGTGTGTGTGTGTGTGTGTGTGTGTGTGTGTGTGTGTGTGTGTGTGTGTGTGTGTTTGTTTGTTTGTATGTGTAGGGTCAATGTTTTTGAGGCCAGTCACATTCACTACACTTTCCATTGCCCTACATTAGCCAGCATACTGATGCCATTCACCTTGAAATACACCATTGGAGTAGAGCTAGCCCCATAAGCTCTGTATTGCAAGCTATAACTGTGTAATGCTATAGTGTGATGTACTAGCTAGGTAGGAGCTCTAATCCCAGACATAGCAACTTAAAGACTGTGTGTGTGTGTGTGTGTGTGTGTGTGTGTGTGTGTGTGTGTGTGTGTGTGTGTGTGTGTGTGTGTGTGTGTGTGTGTGTGTGTGTGTGTGTGTGTGTGTGTGTGTGTGTGTGTGTGTGTGTGTGTGTGTGTATGGGTGTTTGTTTGTATGTGTAGGGATCAATGCTTTTGAGGCCAGTCACAGTCACTACACTTTCCATTGCCCTACTTTAGCAAGCCTGCTGATGTCATTCACTTTGAAATACACCATTGGAGTTGAGCTAGCCATATAAGCTCCGTGGTGCATACGATAAATCCAGTACGCTATAGTAGCAATACATAGCTAGGTAGGGGTCTGAATCTCAGTACTGTCAAGTGTGTGTGTGTGTGTGTTTGTTATCAGTATCCTGTGTGGAGGTAACTGTGATTGTGTAATAACAGGGCTCATTTTGGGGTGGGTTTTGCAAATTTCTTATATTGAGGACCTACTGTATGTCAAAATGTCCACCTTACAAGGGCAACAGATGTCAAACAGCAGAGAGGCTGGTGTAGACAATCCATACCCCTACATATGACATTATGTATTGTGAATAATATAGGCAACCCTTGTATTACTCAGAGAACAGTTTCCACCCATGTCTCATACACAAACACACTTGGTTAGGCAACAACCACTATATTGGTAGTTCCCTGCATATTGCCCCCAGATAGTAGCCACAGTGTGATTGCAATGGACTAAAGAGGACATGGCACCCTGTTCCATGCTGACAATAGGCAAATAATTGCTTACAGTGGTCCTTTGCTATGTTCCCCACTGGACGCCTGCAACAATTGTATAGTCTGCAAATATAACCCATAAAGGAAATACCATGTCTTATACACATGCCCTGTATGGACAGATGTCACTAACACTATCGAATACTTGTATCATGTTGTCAATGTAGGTGCAGGCACAACCTCAGATCCATAGCCAGTTCTCACCACATGAGGTCAGGAATGTCACAGCAGATGATAAAAATCTGTCCACACAACATGCCCCAGAGACCCCAGGTACACTTTCACATATCACAGAACATGCATGTGGGACGTGCACAACCCAGACACTGTCCATGTTTTGGAATATAGAACACATACATGGCAAGCATTGCACAGCACTGGCCACCCACAGTAGTAACCCAGATGTGTGGATGGTGAATACAATACCCACCTGTGTGGGCCAATCCAGGGACTACACCCCTGAGCCACACTGCAGACCATTGTCATGTGGTCTGATGTTAAGGTATACCCTTTGCCTAACCTTGTACAGCCTTCTGGTGCAGTCAGCTACTACACACCTGTAAAGCAATGAACCCATGCATGTCAGTACTGGCAAATCTGTGTGTGTGTGTGTGTGTGTGTGTGTGTGTGTGTGTGTGTGTGTGTGTGTGTGTGTGTGTGTGTGTGTGTGGAGATTAATAATGTGGAAGCCATTCACACTCACTACACCTCCCATTGCCCTACTGTAGCATACCTTCTGATGTCAGTCACCTTGACATACCTTTTGCATATATATCAGCCTGATAACCTCTGTGACGCATGTGATACATGCGTAATACTGTAGTGTAGCAAACTAGTTAGTTAGGAATTCTAATCTTGACCCTGCCAACTGTGATAATGTCTGTGAGTCCATGAGAGAGTGTGGTTGTGTCTTCTTGACTCCTGCTTTTCCGGACAGACACATGTACTACACTTACCTTATCCCTCCTTTATCACTGATGCTGATGTCACTCACCTTCAAAGATACCTTTGGACAGCTGTCTAACATGTAAACACCATGGTACATACAATAACTGTATATAAATGTAATAGCGGTACATAGTCAGAAACGGGTTTGAAACCCAGTACTGGTAAGTGTGTGACACAAACATGCTAGGCTGTTACTCTCCTACTCCCTTCCTTTCTTAATTTGTTTCCATCTGTTTCTCTCACTCCCTCTCTGGAGGATGTGGAAAAGTACACCTGCTTTGCTTAGGCAGCAGCTTTTGTTTTGTAAGTGATGCTCATGATCAGCTGATGGCCTATTGCAGTCCCACACTAGCTGATTGCATGTGGAATAGCTGTGGTATCATTCCCATAGCCAATTGCATGGAAACACACTCCTATAACTAAGAACATCATGTGGCTGCTGGCCCTTTTCATTCACTGTGAGAAGGACTTCATGTCGGTGTTTGACAAACAGCATCACAGAGGATAGTTTGATATACCTCTTACAACATACACTGTAGAGACAGGCCAACAAACAGGAAGGGGATATTCCAGACATGAGGACAGAATGTAAGTATTGCTCTTCTACATTTGAAGTAATGTTGGTTTAACAAGGTTTGTGTGGATATGGCTGGTCTACATGATTTAATATCTGTCATGACAGTGTAATGTGGTTGGAGAAACTCCCACCTGTAGGGCTATCTGCAGACTAGCCAGTGTTTGGAGTCTTACATGTGTTGTGTTACTCATACATGTCCTATCTTTAGAGCTGCAGTAGCATACTCTGAGGATTGCCGTCAGTACATGGTGACATCCATGTGAGCTACTGACTTCATATCCCTCAGCAGATATATGTCACAACAAACCCTGTTACACCAGTAAATGTATAAGTTTATCACAGCAACATGTCAATATTAGCTCTGTGTTAGTGCTTCCAGCCACAACTCTGTCAACCTTTTTACATATGTCATGTAGTAAGAGATGCATATGTTCAGTACATCATTATTTACTGACATCATACCTGATAACAACTCAGTGAGATACCAAACTGCTAGACATGTTATGTATAGTAGGCCTTATATTTGAAGACAAAACCTGGATATTCTGTTGTAGTGTGTACAGTAGTGAGGTCTGTGTACTTATGGTGATTGTCGACAGAGTGTGTAATGTATACAGACTGTGATAGATGTCATTGTTCTTGGTCCTGTGATATGTGATGTTGCATGGTTCTGCTGTGTATGGTACCCTATCGGCGTACATGTTTGTAGGGGCAGACCAACACATCTCCCATACCACAGTCAGGAATCGGAATACACAGTGTATTGGCCCAGTATATGTAGGGTTGGTATGTGAGTGGCACATATGAGGATGGTGTTGTTCACACAGTCCATATACTCTCATAATAAGTACGGTTACCATATGGGACTGTGGCTCTGTTCAGACTGGTTGTAGGTATGCACTTTCACACAGGTGTCTGTTACTCCATGTTGTTACATGCCTGTAGAGCCTGCTATATTTGCAGGTACATGTGTATTCCCTCACAAGAAATGTAGGCCAGTGTTGTGTCAGTCTGCCTGTAGTTTGCGCAGTGCTTTGTGACATGCCTATTAGCTCAGTGTATTTACCTGGTGTGATGTTATGTTCGGATATTTGTCACATGTACTGTTGCTGGGCCACCATAACTGTTGTGTATTTCTGACAAAGCAGTGGGATGCTTTTCAGATGTATGTCAGTAACTACTGGGTAGTATGTGGACTTGTGACCTCTGCTCCTCCGGTTATTATGTGTCAGGACAGACTTGTGTGTGTGAATGCAAAAACTGTGTAAGCTTATCTATTCCAGTATTTTCATATCTCCATTTACATGGCTGTAAACATCCACTTTGTGAAGCGTGGTCCACATGTCTTGCACTAAGGGGTGCTGTGTATACCTCTGGACTGACCAGAGTGTGTCAGACTGTCCACATTTATTGGTCATATCTCTGCTGTATTCCACAGGATCATTACTGTGATTTGTGTGGTACTGTACAATGATGATGATCTTATGATGTGTGTCAGTAACTGAGGGTGTACATGTCAATATCAGATGTGACTTCCCACACATTTCTGTTAAGACAACCTCTGTTACAGTAGCAAATGTCTACATGTATACCTGCAATACTTACATGACATCCTCTTGCACTAAGAGGTTGTGACTATTGGTGCTGGGGTATGACAGACTCCACTACATGTTATGGACATATGTTATACATATATGTGTATATATATATATATATATATATATATATATATATATATATATATATATATATATAAACACACAGATATATATATATATATATATATATATATATATATATAATATAATATACTTCCGCGGTGTTGCTTCACAGCAAGAGGTTCTCCCATTCGATTCTCGGCTGGAGTGCGGGGAGTGCCTTCTGTGTGGAGTCTGCATGTCCTCCCTGTGGTTGGGTGGGCGTTCGAAAGACATGCGTAAAAAGGGTGTGCCTTCGTTGAAGGTTGGACGCCGAGCTGGCACCTCGGCGTTCGTGAAAATCTACTGCCAATCATTAGCAGACCAGATGTTCGCTGTGGCGACCCCTAACTGGGAAAAACCAAAAGACAACAACACACACACACACATATATATATATATATATATATATATATATATATATATATATACATACATATATAGATATATATATATATATATATATATATATACATATATACAGACACACACATACATATATATATATATCTATATATATATATATATATATATATATATATATATATATATATATATATATATATATATATATATATATATATATATATATATATATATATATATATATATATATACATATACACATATGTATATGTTTCCATATATGCAGGTATATATGTATATATACATTTATATATATATATATATATATATATATATATATATATATATATATATATATATATATATATATATATATATATGCACATATATTATATACATACATATATACCGTATGTAGGTTTCCTCCAGGTTCTCCATTTTTCTCTGTTGTTGCGATAGTAATCCTGCTAAGTATGAGAGAAACTGCAGGTTCAGACATTTGGTGTATGTGCTTGGCTGAGGAGCCAATGGTGCAAAGCTACCATCTGTGGGATTATGACTGAATGCCTCTAAGTCAAAATCCCACCTAAACATAACAATACCGCAGCTCCGCAGAGCTCTGGTTGGCCAGGGATAGCCGGCCGCAAGGCCGGCGAGGAGCGCCACTCGTCACTGGGTCAGAGCGTGGAAGGAAGGGGGCTGCCTCTCTCCAGCAGTGCACCGCACGTTCATGGGGAACCAGGTGCTAAATCATTCATAGATGACCTGATTCTGGGTCAGGATTTCATACATAGCAGAGCAGCAAAAAGCTGCGATCTATTGAAAAATCAGCCCTCGAGCCAAGCTTTTGTTAAAATCTTGATGACTGGATGGGCGATAGGAAATTCACCCCGGGGATCAGTTATGTGGCTCTGCTTGACAGTGGCACAGGAAAATAATTTTCTTGGGTGACGAAAGCCAGGGTACCTTTGGCTAGGCTTATATAGGCTCTAGGGCCAATAGCCTAGTACCTACCTAAGACATGCTGTAGGTGGATTGGACACTCTAAACTGGCTTTAGGCGTGAGTGTGTGCGTGCGTGTGTGTGTGCCTTCTGTGGAAGGTTAGGCACTGGGCTGGCAACTCAACACTGTAAAACTCCACTGCCAATCATGAGCAGACAGGTGATACGCTGTGGCGACCTCTAACCGGGAAAAGCCGAAAGAAGAAGATATACATACATATATATATACACACACACACATATATATATATATATATGGGTCCACTTTGTAATTTCAAAAACCCAAAATCTCGAGTTTTGATAAATCAAACTCAAAACATTGATATTTTGGTATCTCGAAACCACAAAGTGGTGCAAACAAAAACTAACTAAAACAATGTTTTTGCAGGGGGGGGGCAAGCCTCCCTGCACCCCCATACCCTCTGCAACTTAAATATACCATCTCCGAGATCACACTACAGTGAAGATAGTGGTAATGCTCACGTTACACTTACCATTCTCTATATTTTTTTTTTTTGTTTTTTTTTTACTTTGTAATGATGAGATTCCAAAATCACGAGTTTCTGAGATCAGTATTTTGAAATTCGAGATTTTGGGTTTTCAAAATTACAAAGTGGACCCATATATATATATATATATATATATATATACAGACAGGTGTATATATGTCCATATATAATATAATGTACAGATGTATAGCAATACACACACACACATATATATATATATATACATATATATATATATATATATATATATATATATATATATATATATATATATATGTGTGTGTGTGTGTGTGTGTGTGTGTGTGTATGTACATGTATACATATATCTACATATGTATGTGTGTATATATATATATATATATATATATATATATATATATATATATATATAAATATATATATATATCCTTGTTATGTGTACACATGACTGCTGCATATACCTTCCCAGATGTATCACAATGTATTTAACTATGTGTATATTTAGATAGAACAACATACTTGATTCAACACTAATATCACTTACAAGTACGGCACCATAGTAGAGGTCAAAACATTTGCTCACTACTATTCAGTATGTGTACTGACAGATATATTGGAAAAAACATCAAATGTTTTCACAGCTGTGATGGCTTAGTGCTTAAGTGCTGTGGCTATAATGTGCAGGGTCCTGGGTTCAAGTCCTGCAAGGGCTGGTTATTCTGTTGCTAGGCAGAACAAAGGCTGTTGGATACACAGTGGTTAAGGCAGCTATGAGCAGCCTGATCACATTCCAGTCTTATAAAATAGTAGTGTAATGAAATTTTTAATAAGTGTATTTAATTCCGTGTACATAACATGCGTCTATGTGCTGTCATTACAGTAGCAAGGAGTGTGAGTCTACTGTCTGGGATACCTGAGTATATGGCTCTTACAGCACTCTTTTGTTTGAATGTGTTACATACATGGGTCGTAGTTCGGGTTATATGCAGTCACATTGGCATGTAATGTATCATTACATTACTACTGTTGACAGTGCTTTCACACGTAAGAGTAGATTGCAGATTGTAATTTTTCTTCTTTTGGCTTTTCCCAGTTAGGGGTCGCCACAGCATAACTCTGTTCCGCTAATGATTGGCAGTTGATTTTTACTGTGCCGAGGTGCCAGCCCGATGCCCAACCTTCAATGAAGGCACACCCATTTACCCATGTCTTTTGAATACCACTCGACTGTTGGAAGGACATGCAGACTCCGCACAGAAGGCACTCCAGCCAAGAACTGAATGGGAGAACCTCTTGCTGTGAGGAAACAATGCTACCGCTGCACCACCGTGGCTTAGATTGCAGATACCCCTGAATGTAAAGATGGACTCTGGGTCCTCACTCTCATGTTCTTGGTGTGTGAGCAGTGTGTCATTAATTATTTCCTACTGGATATTGACCTGGCATGTGGATATTAACTGTAGATTACTATGTGTATAAGACAAGTCATTGAGGGCTGCTGTCATGTAGTAATGGCATACCTATCAGTGTCAGATGCCTATTTGTCAACACAGTGATCCTGTTGCATAACCAGTTGGCTAGCTGATGTCTGTCTGTCCTCTGTACAGATGTGCAGATGTCGGGACTCCATCTTTGCTGCTTACAGGCAATCTATCTTTGAGTGACACTGACATGTCTGCCCAGCTGTGTTATGAATGGCACAGCTAGGAATCCACATCCTGTATGCACCACATGCCATGGATACCTCAACTACATTACCACAGTCAACAGAACATGCTTGGGCAAAGGTCTCCAAGACACACCCTGACCATGGTATGTAATACATGTTGCATACATGTCAACTGGAGCACCTCACTGGCTCTCTGCAAGAGGCAACCAGATGATTGGATGTTGCATGTAACTCTCACCCTGAGGATCACCCCCGTGGTATCTGTTGCTAGATGGCCTGCTGGCAAATGGCAGGTGGCATGATACCACTGTACACATATCCCCTATTTTTCCCATCTCTCCATGGACAATATCCTGGTACACACCTATGAACACCTGCAGCAATGGACCCTAGTGCTGACAAATTTGTATGTGTACATTATTGAAAATAACAGTGTCTGTGTGTTTGTAAACCTGCAGTTGATAATACCCTGAGGCCCTTCACACCCACTGCACCCCCCCCATTGCCATAGTTAGATGTGGCTGCTACTGTAATGGACATTACATGTGCCGTGTTACACTCTTCAGCTTATGGGCTACCTGGAGCTTGCAGTACCAGCACAACACTGTTGTACAAATGGGTAGATAGGCATGGGATACCCTCTGAGTTCTGGCAAGTGTGTGTATGTGTGCAAGTGTGTATATTTGTAGGATACAGCATTCTGAGGCCACATTCTCCTAATACAATACACCTTGCCACACAGTATTAGGGATAGTGATGTTGTTGACCGTAGGAGAGCCATGACAATAAATCACCCTACTATCCCTGTGGTATGTGCATTAGATGCATATCCCTGTAGTAACACTCTTGAGATAGACAAAGGGTTGTATTGCAATCCTGGTCAATGTGTGATGGTGGGTATGTCAAGATTATTAGCACAGGTTTCAGTGAGTAAAATATCCACTGTTGGGTGTGTGTGCTGAGTATACTGTCTTTACACCACAGTACCCCCAGTACATGTCCCATGTTGCACTGTATGGGGACCACTGTCACCATCAACCATACAGGTAACTGATAACACTATTCAGCCCATTGATGCATGTGCTGTGTGCAACTTATCTGTAACAGAATGGACACACTGACAAGGTAGTTAGCACTGATACGCCCAAGTCTCTCAGATGTGTGTATGACTGTTATGTGTTTGTCAATGTGTATATGACAGTATGTCACACTATGTATTGTTCATAAACAGCCAGTACATCCCCATTACCATACTGTACAGGGTCTAGTGATGTTCTTCACTTAACATGTAACCTGGAACATACCTCATCCTAAAAGCTGTGTGGTGTGTGCAAGTAAGGCCACAGACATCAGTAGTACTACATACCTAGGTAGCGGTTCTAGTCCCAGTGTTGCCAAGAAAGATTCTGTGTGTATGTGAAGGGATATACTTCAGTTTTCAGAATATACATGTCCCACGAGATCATCTGTCTGAAAACTACCTGGCAAATGCTAACATTTCACAGGTATCATCCTGTGGAAATTCATTCCATCACAACTTGTAGTAGATGTGTAAATGCCCTCTTCCTCACTGTATAGCCGTACAGTGATACTCGGTTGGTATATATAGGCGAGTGTGGATCTTGTGGATACAGCCACCATCATTGCAGTTATTGTTGAATGTATCCCCCCACTTAGCTGGCTGTAATACTGCACAGTTAATGTTAACAGGTTAAGTAGTTGTCAATCACACTATCTGCGGTTCTACAGCATTTCACACCCTCCAAAGGGAAGGGCTGTGCCACCCACACCAGCACACCTATGTTTACCGAGTTGATGATTGCACTGCATTGGGGAAAGAGATATATACCCTGCCAGTACCATCGTCAGTTACATCAAACTAGCAAACTGCTTATTTCCCAATGTGTCATTGTGCCTATTCTGTCTTGGTGGAATTATATAGGCTAAAATGGGTTCCATGCACAAGTACATACATCCATGTGTACAGTATTCTCTATGTATTGCATCAACACCAAAGCCTCTGTGTGTGTTATACACAAACATGTGGTGTGTACCACCCAGTACACTTACCATTGTCTACTGTAGAAAAGCTGCTGACATCAGCCACTATGCACTCACCTGTATACACACCTCAGACCTATCAGGCATATTGCACATGCAGTAACTGTTATACAGACCTGTGACTTGTGTTCAGCTGTACCCAGGACATGGCACTGTCAATGTGTCACCACAGTGCCATACCCCTTGTAGGAAACAACAGCAGACCAACATCCTGCTGACACACAGACACCTACAACATAAACTGAATACATTATGGAGACCACAATCACTCAGTGTTAATAACAGCTATAATGCATCATGGCTGGACAGCTACACATCCTGACATGTAAGCATTAAACTTTAGTGCTGAAAACATGTTACACAGCATTACATTGGTACACCGTAATACAGTCACCCTGTGCATCAGAACCATATTAGCCTGTCCCTGAATTGATGTTATGGATGACAGGGATATCGCACAGGTATCATCATATGCACAGGGTGTGTTGTTGGTTTGCCAGAGATCTAGGCTGAGCTATACATTTGACATCATGTGTGTTTCCATGTAGGGGGGGTGTAATTTTTAATTGGGCTGTTGTGATGTGGTGTGTGTAGATATGGGTTGCCCTAGCTGTGTTGGTGATGTGTGAGTGTATGCATGCACACAGTTATGCCATGTGGCTACCCTATACAGGGGTTTGTTGGACAGCTGCAGACCGTACCTGGCAGGGTGTGGATTTCACAGTCTCTGGTCATGGACACGAGAACTGTGCCTGCCAGAGGTTCCATGAGTACCACCAGGTACAAGCCACAATATGGTACTCTCCCCTAATGCCTACGTATGTCTGCTGGATCCAGGTCCCTCTTGGGATCAGCCAGGGCCATGTGCACATGGCCTGCTGTGTTGTGGTGTGGACATTGTCCCCGCTGCAGTGCTGGGACTGGTACTGCCACTACAGAAGCAGCTCTGACTTCTTGCACGTCAACGTCGACCTCCAGCTGTGTTGCTGGCCTACGTCCATGTGGCTGTAGCACTACTCTCACTATATGGTCAAGCACAGACATTCCACAGTCGAGGATTCCCACCATCTCACCCAACCATCTATCCAAGACCTTTGCAAAATAACGATGGGCACCTGCAAGATCACGGATGTTGTCAATAACAGCTGAATGAGTAGTGCTCTGTAGCCTCAGACCCTGTCTGGTATACTGCTCCATACATGCCTGTGCCTCCATGATGGCCTGAAACAGGTGTCTGGTGGCATCAAATGTGGCACTTCTGCCAGGAGCATGATAACCATCAGCCCTCCTATGAGCACTCCTGTACATCTGCCTGTGTGGTACCCCACCGGACATCTGGCTATGGCTGCTGTATCCAGGCACACATGCCATAGACACCACACTGTCCTCTTCCATGCCACCACCCACCAACTGTCCCTCATCTATGGCCAATGATAATGGAGTATGTATAGGCAATGTGACTGTGTGTCAGGATGGGGTGGATAACAGCGTGATGTCAAACAATGGCACAGCTCAACACACCTATCATCATTGTCAGAGTCTGTATGGACACTAACATCAGTTTGCCTGCAGGTGGGACCCTGACCCACCTCTTCACCTGTGATGGGAAAACAAGAAACGCATTTTAAGACCTCTACATCATTGCTTAACAGTACACACACTCACACACATGCACACACACACACACACACACACACACACACACACACACACACACACACACGCACACTTACAGGTGAGGTTGCACAAAGGGACACACAGACCTCTCATTACTGATCTGTCAACATACATGACATATGGCACTCAACAGCATGCAGTGCAGCTATAGTCAGTCCCTGTTACCAACATTATACATCTTAGTCAATCCCTGTTACCAACATTATACATCTCTGTGATGCATGGGTTGTGTTAGTAGGTGATGCCCCTTACCCTGGAACCTGTTCAGCACCCTGGCATGTACTGTGCACCATATCTCACAGTTGTACACACCCCATTGCTGAATGTGTATATGTGTGTCAGTTATGTTTGCTCTGCTGCTCACAGCCCCTATGTGTTTGTCTGACACATACCTGGGATGTTATGTGGATAGATGTCATTTGTGAATGCCTGATGTCTGATTTACAGATCTCATCATCAGCGGTGCATGTATGGCCAATAAAATACAATTACACTGACAACCTTCAAACCTTACTGTGGCTATGGGGAGTGTACACACCCTTATTGACATGGCACCCTCTTCCCTGATATGCCATGGGGCCATATTGCTGCATATGTTAGCATTACACAAACCTGATAAGTGACATATGAACTGTGCAATCAAATGCAGTATGAAACAAATGTGTTAGTTATGCAGATTCTGATTGAGATGCATACAATTTGTAGGTGCATATGTGTGTACACCCTTATCATGATGGTTTGTTGCACCAACTGTTAAGTGTACTACAGCAATCACTATTCCTGGAAGGGGTATACTAGCAATGGCCATCTGCATTTGCCAGTATTTGGTCACTCTGCCCTACAAATGTCCCCCAACTCTGCATCATTGCAAGGTCAACTCATGTGCACAGCCCTTGGAGGTCACACAGTGACCTTAACTTTGTGTAGGGGTTCCTATTAGATGACTGAAGATGCATTATATCGAATGTGTCTTGGTCAAACTTAAAATAACGAAAAGGCAAAATAATGAAGCAGCTTTTAAGCAAATTCTTTCCCAGGCCGCTTCCATTACTTTGTCATTTTCGGCACTGTAGTGCAATCTCGGAGTTGGTATATTTAAGTAGGGGTTTGTGGTGGGCACAGACCCCCACATTGGGAGGTGTGGGGGGTAAAGCCCCCACTTTATGTATTATTTCAATATATTTTCCTTTCTTTTTTCTTTCTTTTTTTTTTGGAACAGCGATTTTTTTCCCTTGGAAAAAAATCTCTGTTCTGAGCTTTTGAGATTGTAAGCTTTTGGATACATGGGTTTGATTATTCATCATTCACTTTTTTAAGTGCTTGATGATATGATATAGACCCGTGTGCAGATGCAGCCATTCTTGGTGAGCTTTGGACAACTGCTTCAGTTCACTGTTGTGTTTCAGGATGACACCCCCTCCCCATCCTCAGCCTTTTTGCAGATGCTTGACAACTATGGGCTACACATGTGTGTCATTTTGCAGTGTTCCAAATTCTGAACACCATGTATACCGGCCTAGTCCTTGCTAATGAATGGCAAACATACAAGTGCACATTGGCACCAGCAAAGTACAGATGGGGATGGTGAACCTGAGATGGGGTGAGATGTTGGCTGTGCAGCACATGTATCTTAATTGATAATGTTTGTAGGTTTCAAACTTAGTCTTGGTACACTAGTACACATTGCGACACATGCCTTTGGGGTACTTTTGATATTATGCATATGCTACCTGTAGAGAGCCCTGTCTGATGTTTCCTGTGGAACAACTGTCCCATCTGATTACCCTAACCAATGGGCCACACTTATGCAGAGTCCAGGCGATTGTTGACACAGGTACTGCACAGCCAGTACTTGCTAGATATTCCTGCAACTCCCTCAGTGTTGAGGCATGTTACTAGTCAGCCTGAATTACCAGTTTGCCACATGTGTCATCATCTGTCTTGGATGGCCATCTGTTTATTTTCTACATTAATCTTTTCCCATACATCCTCGCCACATACATGACTGTCTGCACTGTTTGCCATGGTATATGCAATGGTGAGGTAAGGATACATGTCCCACTCCTGTGTGTTACCTGTTGGGTATGGAATCCATTTCATGGATTTTAAGATGTGTGCAATCCATGGCTGCCTCTGTTGCAGGTAAGTGGGCACATTTGATGGACAAACATCTTGCACAGCAGACCATTTCTTGGTGTGACATTAAGGACCTGTACTTGCTGCAAGGTCCATGCTCATGAAGACTGAATGCTGTCAGTACCTCAAAAGCTGCTTCCACAATATATTTGGAGTGTATGCACACATATGCTTCCAGTGTTTGTTAAGGTATGTATTCCCCATATTTGCTGTCATAACATAGGGTTCCATATTACACATTCATTGCTCATGTTAGGACCACATAACAGGTTGTAAGGGTTGTGGAATGTGGTATTCTGATATGCCGTTGTGTAGATCTGTAGCAGTTGCTATTGTAATAGTGGTATATACACTAGTGTAGCACTGTATAAGGGTGATGTTTCAAACATGTTCCTACTGTAGGCCATTTGTCCCACCATTATGTTCATCTCTGTGCACACATCTTGCAATGGCAGGTTGTTAGTTATATTACAGGAGTCTGACATACCCTTCAGGTATGCCATCATGGTGACCACAATGATGCAGTGCAGTTAACAGCAACAATAAGTGAACATGTACAGCATGCATTATGGGTAGGTGTGTTAAATGTGTGCATGGCAAATACCATGGCCATAACATGGCCGGTGTATTGGCAAACCTGAACAAACAACACCATACTCACCAGCTACAGGCTGCTACCCCAGAGGTATACCAGAGGGACCTACATAGTTGTGTGAGAGATGTGATGTCAGTAGCCACACCTGTGGCATTGGAACAGGGTGGGAGCAGCACTACAGTACATCAACAGTACAAACCCACAATTCTACAGATATCATCACAAACATGGGGACAAAATGCTCCACACTGGAGGTATACCCCTCACTAGTGAGATCTGACCACAAACTAATCACCCTGGATATACATATCCCACCTCCACCCCCAGCACAAAAGACCACAGTGAAAAACTTCTCAAAAGCAGACTTCACTCTTCTTAAGACTGAGATGGTATCCTTTAAGCCCACTGGGCCAGTGGATACCACATCCCACAATGCTGAATCCTTCACAAATGCTTTCTATGGACATCTCCAAGAATGCATGGATCATGCAATCCCAAATAAATCCAAGTCTCTCCACCAAAGGCAAACGTCCTGTCTGGTGGACCTCAGCCATTAACAAATTGTATAACAAAAGAAGGAAGCTACTGCACGACAGAGCAAAATCCCATAAAGGGAAGACATCTCTGATCAACACTAGCAGAAAACTACGTTCTCTCATAAAGACATCCAAGGCCAACTTTGAGAGAAAAATCACTAAGGACACTAAAGATAACCACAAAGCCTTCTTCAGCTATGTTAGAAACCTGGGCGGAAACCCTCAGATATGCTCAGAGTTAGTTCACAACAACAAAAAATACACTGAACCCACAGATATTTCCAACATTCTGGCTGACAGGTTAAGTGCAAATTTCTCCCCTCCCTCACCCCCAAAAGAAGAAGTACTTATCCCAGCTGAATGTAATCTCCCTGTCATCTCAGATGTCCAGGTGAGAGCTTCCCTTAGCAAAGCTAAAAAGACAGCATCAGTGGGACCTGACAGTATCCCGGGTTGCATGCTACGTGAACTCCAAGAGGAGCCAAACCCGCACATAAAAATGCTATTTAACCTTAGCCTTACTACAGGATATGTACCTGAACACTGGTGTACAGCAACAGTGGTCCCACTCCACAAAGGGGGTACCTCTACAGACCCTGGGAACTACCGCCCCATAAGCTTAACCAGCCTGGTCTGCAAAGCTATGGAAAGAATCATTATGGAACTCATAAACAGAGACATTGGGGACCTACAGACACTTGACCCCACCCAGTTTGGCTTTGTAAAGGGCAGATCCTGCCTTTTGAACCTGGTTGACTTTTTCAAAACAGTCACTAGAGCCATTGATGAGGGCAAAGCAGTACATACAGCCTACCTGGACTTGGCTAAGACCTTCGACACAATACCCCACTCAGGCATCATAGATAAGCTCAACAGCTTTAATGTAAACCCTTATGTCACTAGATGGGTTGCAAACTGGCTAAAAGACAGAACCCATAAAGTTAAAATTGCTGAAGCAATGTCAGACTCAAAGCCAGTCACAAGTGGTGTCCCACAGGGATCTGTCCTGGGACCCCTCTGGTTCGGCATTTATTTCTCAGATGTTAAAGCAAACATGGGAGGGTTGTGGCTGACAAAGTTCGCAGATGACTGCAAACTAGGTGCCATAGTCGATACACCAGCAGACACAGATATCCTACAAAAAGGCCTCACAGAAACGGACAACTGGTGCCGGAGTCATGGCCTTAAACTAAATGCCAAAAAATGTATAGTCATCCCCTTTGGGAGAAACAAAGTACCCACAAATTATCATATAGACAGCAACCCACTGAGTACAGAAAAAGTAATCAGAGACCTAGGGACCCAAGTCGACAGCGACCTCTCATTTGACACCCACATTGCCAAAGTGGTTAGAAAAACATTCTACCTTGCACACCTTATCATGAAGGGATTCACATCCAGATCCAAGGATGTCATTGTACCCCTATACTCCTCCCTCATCAGACCCATGATTGATTACAATGCCTCATTTGGTATGTACCTCACCCGGCACTTGCAATCGCTGGAGAGACTAAAAAAGTACCTCACCAAGACGATCAAGGGTCTCCAACATATGTCTTATTCTGCCAGACTAAAGAAACTCCAGCTCTATTCAGTAGCATACCGCCTGCTCAGAGGTGATCTCTGCCTGACGTACAAGGCCATGTCCAATCAGGAACTGATGGACATGCTCCACCTCATAAAATCCAAATCCATCAGAACCACGAGAGCTAAAGACTTAAACCTTGGCACAAGTATGAATAGGACATGCTGGAGGGATAGATTCATAATCCAGAGGCTTCCCATGCTCTGGAACAAAATCCCAGCTCATGTTAGGCAGAGCCCCTCACTGACTCTCTTCAAGAGAAATCTTGATGAGTGGATGTTAGATCATAAGTGTACCCCAGGGGTCACATCTGTGTCACTACTAGTCAGGGGAACAGTAAACTAATTCTGTTATATAACGGGACCTTCACTGTGTCACTACTAGACAGAGGCACAGTATTCTAAATCTATTCTGCGCATTTTGTACCATTTTATGGGGTGGCGAAAGCCACATCACTATAGCTAGGCTTACAAATGCCCCAGGGCAGATAGCCTAGTACTAAACTATGAAACTATGAAACTATAAGATAGATATATCTGTGTGTGTATGTATCATTGGAATGTTTACTGCTTCCACATTGTACATTCCCTATGGTAGACAGACTGTTCTGCATGATATCTTATTGATATCATCCTGACATCATACAGGTGAGATGGAGTACTGTTAACTTGTTGGGGCTATGTTCTGTAGGGTGCTGGGTTTGAGACTTGCAAGTGTTGGTATTGTGTTGCAAGGCAGATCTGTTCGACTGTGGAGGAGGGGATGATATCAATAATTACAAGAGGTACTTAATTTGGGTCCCCTCACCCCCATTAACAGTGCGTTTGGTCATATATGTATTTGTTATGTTCTTATATATATATATATATATATATATATATATATATATATATATATATATATATATATATATATATATATATATATATATATATATATATAGTTTCACTTCATAAACTCGAATTGCTGAAATATCAAATTTCAGCAATTCATGTCCATGAAGCCGAAACCTCAAAATAACAAAAGTGCATAATCACGAATAGGACTATGTCGAAATTGCGAGTATGCATTTATGTTATCATACAGAAGTGTTCGGCTGGGATGGTGACTGCAGTTTAATGTGAATGAGTGTGCGTGAGTGATTTCGTAACTTGTATTAGTGGGTTAGGGTAGGGAGGTGGAGGTATGAGTGTGTGTTGGCTGTGTGTGAATTTTATATATATATATATATATATATATATATATATATATATATATATATATATATATATATATATATATATATCTATAGATGTATATATATATATATATATATATATATATATATATATATATGTATATATATATATATATGTAGACATTATATATATATATATATATATATATATATATATATATATATATATATATATATATACATTTCCTCTACTGTTGAATGACTGTGCTGGATGATATGCTTGAGAAAACAGCAGATATATTTATATGTGACATGGCTTAGTGGTAAAACAATTTGGCTGTAGTGTAGAGAGTCCTGGATTTCAGACTTGCAAGGGCTGCTTATTTTGTTGCTGGGCAAAAAAGGGGCTGTTGGAAACTGAGTGATTAAGGCACTTTAAAGCAGTTGTAACTGGGTTTGTGCAGGTTTGCACAGAGCTAAGCAATGCTTAAGTGAGCTTAGCTTCGATTACACTCACTTACGTCCGCTTAAGGCTGCTTAACCCAAGCTAATTTCAAATAAAGAAAAGAAAAAAGAGAGATAGGAAAGTGGTGAAATTTGGGCAAGCAGGGGGACAAACAAGAGAAGAAAAAAGTAGGGATGTGCAAGAAGGCTGTAGGAAAGGACCATAGCTCTGCATTTCTTCGGCAGCAACAGCTGCTTTCAATGTAGACAATTTAGAATTTGGAGCTTCACACCCTACAGAGAGGTGTGTGGGCATCATACAATAGGGAAGATTGGTAGAGTTAGATTGTGTGCTGGGTACATGTCTCTGGGTGAAATGCAGAGCTATGTATGGGACGTGTTTTTTTTTTTTTTTTTTTAAGGGACAGATGCCCTTTTTTGTTTTTAAGTTGAGAGTGGGTTGTTAAGGGAGGATTATTGGTAAGTGTGGTGAGATAAGCTTGGTAGGAGAGGTTGTATTTTCAGAAAGATAAGACAGACAGGACAGCAGACAGGGGTGGTGATTGACACATGGGGGGTAGACAGCTTGGTGGGGAGTGTGCTTAGGAATATGAGGCTTATGATCCCCCAAGATGGTAGTAGTGGCACTGATGTCCCCACCCGATGGCTGTCACTACTACTCCTTCACAGCCCTGAAGGTGGCTGTGCTGGGGGCTGAGCTGGAGGGGCCGTCTGCCCCTCTAGATTTGATAACCTGCCCTCCACCTGGTGCAATTGGTCATCCAGCTCCATCTAGAGGACACTGCTCACCATGCTACAGACCTTGTCCTGGGTGACAACATCCTCACCACACCCACTTGCAGGGGGTGGGTCCCATTCTCTGCAGCGGTTTCACCTCATGGTGGTGCAGGACCAGCAGATAAGGGAGGTCTGGGTTGGGTCCTAGACATGCTGCAACCCAGTGCCTTGGCTAGGTAGGGTGGGAGAGGTGGTTCCACTGGGATCTGCCTTCCCATATGTGCTATGGTGTGGAAATTAACAATGAATATTGGTTACTCATGCACAACACATTACAACATTTTGATGAGAAAGGTTTTGTTGTATTACATTACAACATTAGTCAAAATAGCATGCATGGATATTCCCATTAACCCAAAACAGTGTAATTATAACAGTGCCATAGCAAACAGAACCCATTCATATATGAAATGGCATTCAGGGTTGCAGCAGCATGCCAGTTAGGGGTATGTCAGGCAGGCTATAAGATAATTATTCAACAGGGGATATTAGTATGCACAAAGTTTAAACAATGATAAACCAAATGGAACAATGGCCCCAACAGTAGAGGTTTGTTTAGGAACATACCCATGTTGGTTTCAGTGTAATGGTTGGATCAGGTGAGTGGTGGGGGAATGGAACAGATTCAGCTGACAACTGCTATCAAGTATATTTGTCAGTACACTACTATTCACTACTCTACATTCTGACCACACTTACACTCTACCTGGGCCATGGGGCTGCTACAGTACACCAACATCTGTAGATATCAACAAAGCAATTGTACCCTTATTTTAGTTATACAATCAGACCTGTTTCTGTACCAGTTTCTTTACCTGTGGGCCTATCCAGATAAACTGTGTGCACATTACATGGCTGTTTCTACACATATTTCAGTTTCACATATTAGTTGAAGGCCCTGGAGTGTGTGTTGTGCCCTTCACCTACATCTACTGGGACATTCTCTGTGTGCAGGTTTCTTGTCAACTGGGGAAACTATTCATGACATCATGACACTTGAGGGGGCTTGTCTGGGCCATACTGCAGAGTGTGGATGTCTAGTTTGCATCTATTTGTAGGACTGGGGCTGGTCAACAAAGCAATTTACACCTTTCATAGTTATACACATCATACTAGTATTTCTATTTAAATTGCTTTACCTGTGTGTCCTGTATGGAAAATGCATGTGTTGCAGTCCATTATTTTTTATATTCAGATTGCAGTTTAAAACTGTAGAACCAGACTGAGATGTTAGTGGTGGTCCCTGGATTCAAACCGTGCTGTGTGTGCAAAATTGAACTAATGGCTTAGTCTTTATCAGTCTGAGCTACTGGGGAAGTGTTGTGTTTTGCGTGTGACATTCCTATCTAGTACATATTTTTGTGCACAGTACTTTTATTATCAGATGTTGCATTATTTGTTTCCCTTTTTCAGTACATTTTATGCACACACAACATATATTGGTGTCACTATTTGTGAAACATGTGCACATAAGCTGGATTGCACATTTGACTGGTTTACAACTACATACTGCAATTTAGATTCCTGAGTACACAGTGTAGGTTTTACGTTTGCACCTGTTAGCCTTATGCATTTATCAGTACATTCACAGCTATATACGGCTGAAATGGAAAGGTTAACACAGGACAATGCTGGCAGACAGACAAGTAAAATGCATTCTGATGGGAATATATACTGTTGCTTTTTTCCAGTTATTTGACATGCTCATTCTAAAGTATGCAGGCAAGCAGTGCTAAATCAGTTCTCCTCAGTTAATGCATTCTGCAGGACATACACATTTCTATTTATCATGTACAAGTGAGATGACACACACCAGTGTTTGGGATCACCTTTATTAGTTTTGACATACATATCTGTGTACAACTCAGAACTTCACAATTACTATTACTGCATGATCTGCACAGGGGAATGCTTTTCATTTCTAATTGTTACAGTAGCCCTGACATGGCAATTTCTTGCCAGGTTCACTCAGACACACTCATACATATTCTAATATTCCTCTCCGCATATTGTACCTTGTTTGCTATTGATATCTGTCTTACACAGCAGCTGGGAATACTCAATTGTAAAACTGGCAGCCTGATACAGACATTTATTCCTGACTTTTACAGCACAATTATTTATACAAGCAGTACTACCATTACTATAATTTTGATTTCTTACTGCTAATAGTAGGGGGTAGTCTGTACTCACCATACTGCCGATGCAGATGGGCCAGTCACTGTTCATGACGCTGAACATTCTGGGACCTCTCTGTAGCAGCTGTATGGGGAGAAATCACACATTAATCACACCTGCACAGTCACAAGTTGAACTTTTTCCATACTTAGAGATACATAAGACTGCATACTTAAAGACAAGTGGGACATCCTGTGCTCGGGCTTCTTGGATCTACTTGTCCAAAAGTGCACCCCTGTTCTGCTTCAGGTCATTATGGTGATGATGTACCTGCTCACCAGTCCGGGGTATGCCAGTGGCACTGGTGAGATCACGTGCAAGCTGGTCTCAGGCCTCCACTTTGTACTGCGAGCCCTTGTACTGGCCCTGCAGCAGCCTGTCATCATGGTTTTTAACTAGGAGCCCAACCATGACCCTGGACTCCTGGATGCCCCAGTGTTGTGCGCAGAAGTGCACATCTTCTCCGACACCAGCCATTTTGGTCCTGCTGTGTACAATCTCAAATGGTTATGGCTATATTCCCACCTGTGCCGTTTAAATAGGGCTGTTTTCCCACATGTTTCATGATTGGCCAGTTTTTATATGCGCACTATGCTTAGCTCCATGCTAATCCGCATAGCAATGCTTACATTAGCTAAGTAGAGCTGAATGCAGTTAAGCTATGCTTACACTAGCAAATCATTGCTTAAATCTATTTTTTTTTTTATTAAAGTTATAAATTGTTTTTTACATTTCTATTTTACATATTCCCACCTCTACTGTGCTATACATGAGACATACGGTTAACATTTATGATTCAAATTCATTAAAAGTATATTAAAGCATTTGGCAGAGAGGGAATTTGAACCAAACATGTTCTACATGTGATACCATGGCGGTACCACTGCGCTACAGCAGATTGCTGATGTGCTTTATCACAGTACCACTTGTCTATCATTGTCAGGATTTCAGCCAAGCTAAGCATAGTGGCGCACCGAGCAAACAAACAGTGTGGCGCTTAAACTTCAGATTTACATCCTGAAAAAAATATATTATTCCATGTTTTTATTTTTTGCTCCTTTCCTCTTGCCGTAACTCTTCCATGCATGTAAGGCAAGAGTGCATAAATTTCGAGGTGTGCACTTGAAGGCTTTTCCTTTCTATAGGTGTTTGTGTTTTTTTTTTATTATCAGTGTCCACAGACACTGAAATGTTAGCTATTTACATTTCAGTGTCTGCGGACACTCATTTACTATATAATATTAGAGCCAGGCTCCAATATTATATAGTTTAAAACTCATCCGTGTCAGAAAGTGCAGTACAGCACTTTCAGAGTGAAGGGGGTGTGTTTCAGGTGCTGGGACTGCTGACACATGCCCCCTGTGCTCGTTCCTGGTTTGTGTCCATTTAGTTTAGATAGCAGCGTGGCTTCATGCATATGCAAGGCACGTTGTTATCCTAAATGGACATGAACCACTCTGTGCAAGAATACCCTTATTCTTGCATGAAGCTTCGTGAATCCAGAGGGGTATGTTCCTGTTGCACCACTGATAGTAATATTTTATAGCTATATATATATATATATATATATATATATATATATATATATACACACACACACACAGGTCTACTTTGGCCCACCAAAAGTACATTTCTCCGAAACGTAAGTGATCCCAGTTCTGCAAAAGTGCTGTTCAAAAATGTAAAGTAGTTAAAAAAATTAACCTGACCTTTTTATTTGTAACATAAAGATGCTGTAGACTGTTTTACTCTTCAGATGCTAAAAAATGAAATTTTTGTTGACAACATTATTCTCTTTTTTCTAGAACAAACAAGTCTTTGAGTTATTGAGCTTACTTTTGTTTTCAAGAATAAGCACTGGATTTTATTAGTATAATCGTATAATCATTTGAATGTTTGAAAATTTACAGATCATCTAAATGTTTCCTTTTCGCTATAGTTATTTATGATTCCCCAAAAGTCCATTCTACATGCTTGCTCATGACCTACTTCTGTCCCAAGACATCCTTCATTCAGCCATGTCTGCCTTCTGATTAGGCCTAAACATTTTTCAGTCAGTCTCATGCCTGGTTTCAACCTAACATACCCATCCCTCTCTAGGCTCTAGCTGTGACCTAGCTGCATGCCCATGTCTTATCACTAGCTCTTATGCCCTTTTAGTTTCCTTGCCAGTAAGATTTAGCCTTGCAAACCCTTTAGCTCCTGTGTAATTGACTTTTTATTCATATTTGCCGTCAGCTATTCTACCTAACATAACCTAAGGTTGTATCTTCTGGTATTTAAGCCCTAACTTTGAGAGGATTTCTGTCTATACACACTGACCAGAGTGGAGGAGGGTCGTTAACTACAACTCTGATCTGAGATATATAAGTATCCTGTTTTTTGGGTTATTTATACTGATTATTGTTTCTAGAAATTCATATATAGCAACTCTTTATTGCCTGCTGCATAGTTTTTACCTTATTTTATTGCTATTAACTAATCTGCACGGGTAGCTAATTTGTTTGCAGTTGAAAGCATTTTGTAGAGTCTCTTTGCTCCTTTATCTTAGATTCATCGATTCATAGATTAGTATGAGGCAAACTGCCCTTGCGAGCCATTTTAAGCCTAGCCAATTATCCCTTGTGAGACTCAAACCCTGCACCTTGTGTTTGTAAGGCAAACACCTTAACCATTAGGCCACCCTCCCAACTTTCATTTTGTGGCTTTCTGTAGTGTTTGTGTCTAAAGAGTGTAGGCTAAGAGCTTTAGTATTGTCCTAGTTCAGACTTGTGTTAATTAGCTGCTGGCTAGTGGGGGCTGGTTCTTTTATGCTTTAAAAAAATGTTGTCTAAGGTTGTATCTTCTGGTATTTAAGCCCTAACTTTGAGAGGATTTCTGTCTATACACACTGAGCAAAGTAGAGGAGGGGTGCTGACTACAACTCTGATCTGAGATATATAAGTATCCTGTTTTTGGCTTATTTATACTGATTATTGTTTCTAGCAATTCATATATAGCACTCTTTATTACCTGCTGCATAGTTTTTACCTTATTTTATTGCTATTAACTAATCTGCATGGGTAATTGATTTGTTTGCAGTTAAAAGCATTTTGTAGAGTCTCTTTGCTCCTTTATCTGTTTAAAAACTTTCATTTTGTGGCTTTCTGTAGTGTTTGCTGTCTAAAGAGTGTAGGCTAAGAGCTTTAGTATTGTCCTAGTTCAGATTTGTGTTTATTGGCTGCTGGCTAGTGGAGGCTGGTTCTTTTGTGCTTTATAAAAAAAGTTGTCTAAGGTTGTATCTTCTGGTATTTAAGCCCTAACTTTAAAAAGATTTCTGTCTATACATACTGACCAGAGTGGAGGAGGGGTGTTAACTACAAGTCTGATCTGAGATATATAAGTATCCTGTTTTTTGGCTTATTTATACTGATTATTGTTTCTAGCAATTCATATATAGCACTTTTTATTGCCTGCTGCATAGTTTTTTACAGTTTTTTTTGCTATTAACTAATCTGCATGGGTACCTGATTGGTTTGCAGTTAAAAGCATTCTGTAGAGTCTATTTGATCTTTTATCTGTTTGAAACCTTTCATTTTGTGGCTTTCTGTAGTGTTTGCTGTCTAAAGAGTGTAGGCTAAGAGCTTTAGTATTGTCCTAGTTCAGATTTGTGTTAATGAGCTGCTGGTTAGTGGGGGCTGGTTCTTTTGTTCTTTAAAAAAATTAATAAATAAGTTGTCTAAGGTTGTATCTTCTGGTATTTAAGCCCTAACTTTGAGAGGATTTCAGCCTATACACACTGAGCAGAGTGCAGGAGGGGTGTTAACTACAACTCTGATCACAGATATATAAGTATCCTGTTTTTTGGCTTATTTATACTGATTATTGTTTCTAGCAATTCATATGTAGCACTCTTTATTGCCTACTGCATAGCTTTTACTGCATTTTATTGCTATTAACTAATCTGCATGGGTAACTGATTTGTTTGCAGTTAAAAGTGTTCTGTAGAGTCTCTTTGCTCCTTTATCTGTTTAAAAATTTCATTTTGTGGCTTTCTGTAGTGTTTGTGTCTAAAGAGTGTAGGCTAAGAGCTTTAGTATTGTCCTAGTTCAGATTTGTGTTAATTGGCTGCTGGCTAGTGGGGGCTGGTTCTTTTGTGCTTTTTAAAAAAAAGTTGTCTAAGGTTGTATCTTCTGGCATTTAAGCCCTAACTTTGAGAAGATTTCTGTTTATACACACTGAGCAAAGTAGAGGAGGGGTGCTGACTACAGCTCTGATCTGAGATATACAAGCATCCTGTTTTTTTTGGCTTATTTATACTGATTATTGTTTCTAGCAATTCATATATAGCAATCTGTATTGCCTGCTGCATAGTGTTTACCTTATTTTATTGCTATTAACTAATCTGCATGGGTAACTGATTTGTTTGCAGTTAAAAGCATTCTGTAGAGTCTCTTTGCTCTTTTATCTGTTTAGAAACTTTCATTTTGTGGCTTTCTGTAGTGTTTGCTATCTAAAGAGTGTAGGCTAAGAGCTTTAGTATTGTCCTATTTCAGATTTGTCTTAATTGGCTGCTGGCTAGTGGGGGCTGGTTCTTTTGTGCTTTAAAAAAAGTTGTCTAAGGTTGTATCTTCTGGTATTTAAGCTTTAACTTTGAGAGAATGTATGTCTATACACACTGAACAGAGTGGAGGAGGGGCATTGACTACAACTCTGATCTGAGATATATAAGTATCCTATTTTTGGCTTATTCATACTGATTATTGTTTCTAGCAGTTCATATGTAGCACTCTTTATTGCCTGCTGCATAGTTTTACTGCATTTTATTGCTATTAAATAATCTGCATGGGTAATTGATTTATTTCCAGTTAAAAGCATTCTGTAGAGTCTCTTTGCTCCTTTATCTGTTTAAAAACTTTCATTTTGTGGCTTTCTGTAGTGTTTGCTGTCTAAAGAGTGTAGGCTAAGAGCTTTATTATCTCCACGCTCCCTCCCTGTTTGGTGTCTTGTTGTTATACTTGGTGGCTTTGCAGTTGCCCGCCCCTACTGTAAATTTGATCTGGGACACTCCTCCCAATCTAGTGTCATTAGCTCATTCTACCTAATACAGAGAGATCATCTGAGAAGGCTTTCTGTTCCTCCTTTCTCCCTTTCAAAAAAAATGCCTGAATCTTCTTGTGTTCTGACTGTGCTTCTCAAACATTTTGGAAATATAGAGTATATTTTAGAGCATTTATTATTTTGCTACAACTCAAGTGCTCTAGGTTGCACTGCATCTGAATTGTTTGTGTGTTTTAGCTGCTTTTCTGTATATATAGATTTCTCTATATATGTAGACTAGCTACTTATTCTGCTGTATTACTGCCTCTTAAATCATTTTTCAGTTGTGCACTTGCCTTGCTTCATTTAAAAAGTTTAAAATTGCTAATTTTGTAGAGTTTTAATTGCGTTTACTGTTTAGGACTACACACTCAAGTGTGTTAGCCTTTTCTGTGTTTATTTACTGTATTATTGCATTGTTTAGCCTGTTTTAACAAAAACAAATGCTGTCTTGTTTGCTCGTTTCCCACCTTTCCTAGCCATTCCAGATCACAGGCTTTGCTTGTCTCAAGACTTTATTTTCTGTGTTCAGAGCTGTCCAGACCTTACTGTGGTAGAGGGAAATCCTATTGCTTACCAGTGGGAGTGGTGAGCATTGTACTGCCTATCTAACACTAGAGGAGTGGTTTCCAGCTCTGAAATTGTAATTTTATTAGCCTTTTTGGGCTGATTTCTATCCTTTTCAACTTTCTGTCTTAAAAACGCGTGTGTTTGCACATTTTTCAAATCGTGCAGCACCGCAAGGCTACAGTTAAACTATTCCAGGTGCTATAAAGTCTGCTCTTCAAATTTTCCCTTAGAATTAGCTGGTTTCTCAGTAGTAGTACTAAAATCTGAACCCCTGTGACTAGCACTTGCTCTAGAACCTGCTGGAAAGCAATAGGAATCCTGAAACTGATACAAGCACTCAACTCTCCTTGTCAATAAGGAGAAATTAATCGTAGGCACTAAACAGTCTATAATTGCAAAGTACCTTGCAAAGGTAAGGGAAAACAGCTCTTATACTTTACAAAAAAAGCATCTAAACAGGCATGTCCAAGGGTCAGCTTCCGGTGATTTCTCCTGTCCACATGGTGAATCTGGGAATTCTTGGGCAATGCGGCAACTACCTTGTACACAGACAACCTTCTCCTCCTACCACCCAACACTACAACCTGTGAGAGATGCACTTACATAGCCAAACTGGAAGCAAAGATCCCCCTGGCCAAGATTGTGCTAGACACTCAAGAGGAGAAGGCTAACACCTGTACTACACCTCAAGCAACTCATAGCCCTTCAAAACCCACACCATCAACACCCACACATAGCAACACTAAACCCACATAAGCGGAGGCCCTTAACATTAACCTGCCCAAGCAATAAGGACCTCCGAAGCTGAAATGCAAACAAACACCAGTCACAACCAAAGTGACACATAGCTCACAACACCAGTGTGCCACCCAACAACTGCCCCTAAGGCAAGACAATGTACCCAACACTTTAGTCATAGGTGACTCTATAGTCAGGCACACTGATGTCCCACTCACCAGGCTGAACAAGGAGAAAATTACAGTCAGCTGCCTGTCAGGTGCCAGGATCCACCACATAATGCATACACTCAAGTCACTCCACAACAAGTACAAATACGACTCTGTCATTGTCCATGCTGGAGTGAATGACTTGAGGCGTACCTCCCTGGACTGCATGAGAAGAGACACGGAAGAGCTCTCGGATCATGTGGCCCAAGCAGGTATGACCCTAGCCCTGAGTAGCATCCTGCCTTAGCCCAGAATGATACCACAGTATAAGGACAAAATGATTGACTTCAACAATTGGCTAAGCTTCTTGTGTCATTCAAAGGGGATCCAGTATCTGTTTGCCTGGGAAGACATGATCGACAAACCACAATGCTTTGCCAGAGATGGTCTGCACCTGTCACCCCACGGATTCAGGTTACTGGCTAAAGCTCTTGCCACCCCTATAGTGCCTTTTTTAGGGAAGGTTCAAAGGACAAAACCACCACCATAACAGATACAAGCATGCAAAATCGGAAAGTAATGCTACTCAGTGCTAGAAGTCTAAACCTCAAAATGCACTCTCTCGAGGCACTCCTAAAAATGTAGAACATCGATATCTGTGGAGTAACTGAGACTTGGTTCAAGTCTCCAGAGAGCACCCCTGCAATACCAGGCTACAACTCTTACTACACGTTTAGGCCACAAAACCAAGACTGAAACACTAAAGGTGGAGGAGTATCCATATTCACCAAGCATATTCACACCTCCAGGCTAGTTGCCCAACACAATGCATCTGAAATTCTCCAGGTGCAACTAACCCTAGGTAAGACTGCAATCCAAATTGAAGCTTGCTACAGATCCCCCATCATGCCCAAAGATTCTCACTACACCTTTCTAAACATACTGGAAAATATTAAGATACAACCAAACACCCTAATACTGGGTGATTTCAACTACCCTGCCATTAACTGGGAAAACTACTAGGGTACCAACTCCTTTTCCCAACGGTTCTTGGAATTCATAAATTCCAATGTCCTGGATCAACTAATCCATTGTCCCACCAGGGGCTCCAATATCCTGGACCTGGTCATTACCAACATGGGAGATAGATACTCCACACCAGTGGTCACCATCCTCATTGGTCAGGTCTGACCATAAGCAAATCACCCTTGACATCCACATCCCACCCCCACTCCCCAGTAAGGAAACCTCCTGAAAAAACTTCTCCAAAGCCAACTTCATGCTACTGAAGCCAAAAGTGACAAACTTTATGACACCCATGCAGACAGGATCTGAAAGTTTGACTGCATAATCTTACACTAAGGCACTGTATGAGCACATCCACTCGTGCATGAATTGTGCCATCCCAAATAGAACCAAGATGCTCTCCTCCAAAAAAAGGAAGCCAATCTGGTGGTCCCCTGCTATTAATAAACTATACAATAGAAGGAAGAAACTGTTGCAGAAAAGAGGAAAATCCCAGGATGCAAAAAACTCCCTCACCAGCCTCAGTAAGAAGCTGAGATCCCTCATAAAATCATCAAAAGCTAGTTATGAAAATAAAATTGCCAAAGATTCCAAAGACAACCACAAGGCATTCTATAGTTATGTCAAGAATCAAAATGGCAATGCTCAGATCTGCTCTGAGCTTCAACAGAATGGCATTAAATATACTGATCCCAAGGATATTGCCAATATACTGGCAGATCAATTTAGTGCCAGCTTCACCCCCTAAAGGACCCATCTCAATACCAAAAGATTGACAAATTCCGGTAATCATGGCCACACAGGTAGAAACCACACTCTCCAAAGATAAGAATACAGCATCCATGGGACCAGATGACATCCCAGGCTGTGTACTACATGAACTACAAAATTAACTGGCACCTCACTTAAGTGTCATGTTTAATCATAGCCTCACCTCAGGCTTCGCGCCCACTGAGGGGTGCACAGATACAGTTATCCCACTCCACAATGGGGGATCCACCTTGGATCCCGGGAACTACCACTCCATCAGTCTGATGAACCTGATCTGCAAGGCCATGGAATGTATTATCATGGAACTTATAAACAAGGACATTGGCACCCTTCAAACACTGGACCCCACCCCGTTTGGGTTTGTGAAGGGCCGATCTTGTCTCCTGAACCTGACTGACTTCTTCGAATCAGTCTCCAGAGCTGTGGACGAGGGTAAGGTGGTCCACACAGCCTATCTGGACCTTGCCAAGGCCTTCGACACCATCCCCCACTCTGGAATCATATATAAACTTACTAAGCTGGGCATACATCCCTACATCACTTGATGGGTTGCCAACTGGCTTACTGACAGAACCCAGACTGTAAAAGTAGCTGACTCCATATCCAGCTCCAAACAACTGACAAGTGGAGTACCTCAGGGTTCAGTACTGAAACCACTCTTGTTTGGCATCTACTTTTCTGAAGTACAGGCCAACACTAAGGGACTCTGGCTAACAAAGTTTGCAGATGACTGAAAACTGGGAGCCATTATTGAATCCCCAAATTATGTGGATATTCTACAAAAGGGCCTTACAGAAACAAATGACTGGTGCCAGAGCCATGGGCTCAAGCTTAATGCCAAGAAATGTATAGTTATCCCATTTGGAAAAAAACCTGTACCATTGAATTACCACATAGGTGAAAGTACACTTAACATCGAAAGTGTGATGAGAGACTCAGGGACACAGGTGGACAGTGGTCTCACTTTCCATAACCACATTGCCACAACAGTCAAGAAATCCCTTTATGTGGCACATCTCATCACTAAGGGCTTTTCATCCAGAAAAAGGAGATCATTGACCCACTGTACTCATCCCTCATTAGACCCATTATAGAGTATAATGCCCAGTTTGGTATGTACCTCACAAGACATCTGCAACAGCTGGAAAGGCCACAGAAATACCTCACTAAAAGAATCACAGGCCTAAAGCAGATGCCACATGCTGACCATCTAAAACAACTCCAGCTATACTCGGTGGCATATCGTCTACTCAGAGGTGATCTCTGCTTAACATACAAGGCCATGTCAAACCCTGAGCTGTTGGACATGCTCCACTTAAAGAAATCCCAATCCCTCAGAGCCACATGCTCCAGGGATCTAAACCTTGTCATCACAAGGAACAAAACATGCTAGAGGGATAGGTTCCTGACCCAGAAACTCCCCATACTCTGGAATAGACAGCCCATACATGTCAAGCAAAGTGCCTCCTTGGCCCTCTTCAAAAGGAACCTTGATTATTGGATGGAAGATAGGAAATTCACCCCGGGGATCATGTCAGTCATCCTGCTAGACAGGGGTCCAGAGAAGTAAATATTGTGGGAAGAAATATCAAGGGAATTGTTATGGCTAGGCTTGTATAGGCTCTAGGGCTGATAGCCTAGTACCAACCTATGAACCTATGAACAAGTAATGCCTGCTGAGAAACAAGTCTGATGCTTCACAGCAGCATAGCAAGCTGCTGTGGAGCTCAGACAAAAAAAAAAACCTAACAGCCACCATTATTTCACACTTGATAAGCAACACTTCTGCTGTTTAGTGAGTCTAAAATGCAAAAAAAGAAAAAAAGAAAATTAAAAGAAAAAGTGTGTGTGTGTGTGTGTGTGTGTGTGTGTGTGTGTGTGTGTGTGTGTGTGTGTGTGTGTGTGTGTGTGTGTGTGTGTGTGTGTGTGTATATGTGAGAGCATGTGAGTGAAATCAATCAAGCCTTAATTTTAGACTCACTAAGCAGCTCTTTTCCTCTTTAGCGAGTGTGAAAAAATTTAAATAAACAGAAAAAAGTGTATGTATGTGTATGTGTGCCTGAGACAGAGAGAGAGAGAGAGACAGGCAGACAGAGTAAACAGTAAGATAGATCATAGGATCATAGGCTCATAGGACGTTACTAGGCTATTGGCCTTGAGGCCCTTATAAGCCTAGACAAGAGTTTAGCCCATGTTTAGATAAATCAGCGCACAGTGCCCTGTCCAGCAGGGACACAGGTTGAATCCCAGGGATATACTTTCTGTTTCACAGCCAGTTATCCAGTTTGCACTTAAAAATGAGTAAAGAGGTACTCTGCTTGATGTGAACAGGGAGTCGATTCCATAGACGGGGGGAGATCGAGCCATTATTTTACACTCACTAAGCAGCGCTTTTGCTGTCTAGTGAGTGTAAAGTAAAAAGGAAAGAAACTTAAACTAACAAAGGGTGTGTGTGTGTGTGTGTGTGTGTGTGTGTGTGTGTGTGTGTGTGTGTGTGTGTGTGTGTGTATGAAAGCAGGAGACTCTGTGTGTGTGTGTGTGTGTGTGTGTGTGTGTGTGTGTGTGTGTGTGTGTGTGTGTGTGTGTGTGTGTGTGTGTGAAAGCAGGGACTGTGTGTGTGTGTGTGTGTGTGTGTGTGTGTGTGTGTGTGTGTGTGTGTGTGTGTGTGTGTGTGTGTGTGTGTGTGTGTGTGTGTGTGTGTGTGTGTGTGTGTGTGTGTGTGTGTGTGTGTGTGTGTGTGTGTGTGTGTGTGTGTGTGTGTGTGTGTGTGTGTGAGAGATAAAGAGAGTGAAGAGTGAGAGCGAACCCTGGCAGTGTCAGTCACAGCAGTTCAGAGGTCTGCATACCTCTCGACCTCTTACCTCAACATATCTGGATAAGCCTATAATAAACAGGAGACAGAGGCTCAATATAACAAAATATTTTTACGTATTTCTGTTATAAACTCACAACATTACTTCAACATTAGGATTTGTGTCAGCTTGCATTTTCTGAAGCAGAGGTGTGTGCTCCACTCCTCTGGCCTGCCCCCAATTCCCTCCTGCCCCCACTACCTCTACATTTATAGTAATCACAGCCACATCCACAGCTCACCCTCACATCTCCTCCACCAATCACAGCTTCTCAAGTCAGATAACATTATACCACACCAACTTGCTCCACACAAAATACTCCCAATCACTCTCATTCCCATTATGGTCTAAGCCGCGGTGGTGCAGCGGTAGCATTGTCACCTCACAGCAAGAGGTCCTCCCGTTTGAATCTCAGCTGGAGCGCCTTCTGTGTGGAGTCTGCATGTCCTACCCCTGGTTGAATGGTATTCGAAAGACATGCATAGAATGGGCATGTCTTTGTTTTAGGTTGGGCATCAAGCTGGCACCTCAGCACCGTAAAAATCTACTGCCAATCATTAGCAGACCAGAGTTCCGCTGTGGCGACCCCTAACCGGGAAAATCCAAAAGAAGAAGAACAACAACTCTCATTCCCATTAGGAATTTTTTACATCACCCACACTACTACTTACCCATCCACATATAGTGCAACCCTATAATTCCTATTCAGACCCCCACCTAGTACCATCTTAAACTTTATAACCATGACTATCACATGACTAAGTCTAGTCTGTCTTCTCATAATTCTTTATAACACCACAAGTTATCACTCTAACAATATCCCTAAACTTAGTAGCACAACACTACATTATGCAATCTCATATACAGACGCCACACATTATAATAATATCTGACCACAATTGTTCAAGAACTACATAATGGACCAGTTCAGAACTAAACACATTTGCTCTCATTCCTACTCCAAAAAAAACACAATACTTCCTCACACTCCTCACCAAACTCCAACATCTTTATCACAATTTTAACACCAGGCTCACCATAAGTTGGGATATCCACCCCAATCCAGGCCCAAATCCATCCTGTCCTAGGGTTGCCACCTTTTCAAATCGCCAAAGTGGGACATTTTTGGTACAATCATCAGATTTTGCAGGCCGACATACCCACGGTCAGTACAAAGGATAGAACTTAACTTTTTTGCCTAAATAAAAGCTTATTCTTGTAGCATTTTAGTTGCTTATTCTGTTTCTTGTAACATTTAGGTATTTTAGATACAGAATAACTGTTTTATGCAACTAGTACATAAAATACAGGAAATTATTTTGTCCTAAAATCTCAGGACATTTGCAATTTTTACAATTTTTTGTCAGGACACAACTGCCCAAAGAGGGACTGTCCCTCGCAAAGTGGGACAGGTGGTAACCCTATCCTGTCCAACACAAACTGCTCCAACACAAATGTCAGAACATAACACCCCCACTATCTTCATCCCTGGGCAAATTAACAACAGCAGCAAAACCAACCATATTTTAATGCTAAATATTAATATTAGAAGTATCAAAAATAAAATACATGAACTCCAGGCCACAATAGCACACTACTCCCCAGATATAGTTGCTTTAACAGAAACCTGGCTAAATAAAAACATAGCTAATTCAGAAGTTCTCCGTACCAGCTACAATATCATTAGACAAGACAGACCACTTTGTAAAGGGGTTGGAACTACCTTACTGTATAAGTCCAACTTAACTGTATGTCAATTACCAAACTCTTACCTGTCCCCCAATAATTGGGACATACTTATCTCACAACTTCAACTTCACCCTAAAAAGGTCATCACCACAATTGTGATTTATATTCCACCTGGTAATACAACTGCTAGCTTTGAAGACTTCTTATCCTGGTGTTCTTCCACATACTCACAAGAAACCCTTATTCTGGGGGATTTCAACCTAGATTGGTTCACCTGCATATCAGAACCACCAAGTAATCTAATAAATATCCATGTCTACCAGCAGCTAGTCCAAACTCCAACTAGGTGTGATAAAAAATCAAAAAGGAATCCATCCTTGACTGGGTCCTAACTAACAACCCCACATTGTATCCCCATGCAGGCAGTCTCCCAGACAACTTAAATGACCACAACATAATATACTTTATACTTAGTAGAACAAGCATATGCAAAACCACTAACTATATATCCACTAGAAACACAAAAAAATATTTCCTGAGGTCCTCAATACTTTACTCTGTAACTGTGACTAGACAACCCTAAAAACCCTCCTACTTTACTAGGCTGTAGCATATTTCAACAAAACATTTCTACAACTCCTAGACACTGTCGCTCCATTGCGCAAAATCAAGGTTAGAACCTCTACAAACCCCAGGCTCAGTAAAGAAACCAAACAAATCCTCAAGTCCAGAGACACTGCCTGGCTTTACTATCAAAAAACAAAGAAACACAAAGCCTAACTAAGTACCAAGAACTGCTCAACTGTGCAAAAAATGCATTAGGCTGGACAAAAAATCCTACTACATGACATTACAAACTAAATACCAACACAACCCCCAAAAATTTTGGAAAAATATAAACCAGCTACTAAATCCCACCCAAAAGGCTTCCCCCAAACCAACCACCCCTGACACTAAAGTTCCCATCGAAACACAATTCAACTCCCACTTTGTGAACTCAATTCTATCCTTAGTATCACAGGACAGTTCCTTCCTCACTACCCCCCCCCAACACAAATAACACTAATACAAGCTTTACCCTCAAAACAGTTTCCACCACTTCAGTCAAAAGCATGCTCTCCAAACTAAAAACCTCATCAACAGCAGCCGACCTACTCCCCAGCTATTTCTTGAAACTTACAGCAGATGCTATTGCTGTCCCAGTCTCCACTCTCATAAACAGATCAATTGTTGAAAACTATGTGCCCAAACTCTGGAAAATATCCTATGTTACACCCATACATAAAGGCGGGACCTCCACTGAACTTAATAACTACAGACCCATTGTTTTACTCTCCCCCCTGGCAAAAATCCTAGAAAAATGCATCCATACCCAGATGCTAAAATATCTCCTAGACAGCAACATCCTGTCACCTACTCAGCATGGTTTCAGACCTGCCCATAGTACCACTACAGCCCTCCTCTTCTTCACAGACACAGTAAACTGTCTCAAAAATGAAGGCCTGCAGATGTCAACTCTTTTTTTGGATATGTCCAAAGCATTTGACACAGTTGCGCACCAAATCCTGCTAAACAAACTAAACCGATATCACCTATCAAATTCCACTCTTGCCTGGTTCCTGAGCTACTTAACTGACAGGTACCAAGCTGTGAAATGGGAAAATTCTCTCTCACCTCAGCTGTTCATAACTATAGGAGTCCCACAGGGTTCTATCTTAGGACCACTACTATTCACAATCTTCACAAATGACCTCCATACCTCCAAACAGCATGGATCTATCATTCAGTATGCAGATGACACTACCTTAATCTGTGCTGCACAAAACATTCCCACCCTCCTGCAAACAACTCAACTAGCATTCTTTGATGTTGAAAACTACCTAACCAAAGCCCAACTTATCCTCAATCCAAAGAAAACTCAGCTTATGATTATAACCAGTTCTAACAAAAACACTGATAACAGTCAATTCACTATCTACTCCACAAATGCTACTCCAGTCGCTCCAGTGGCACAAGCTAAGCTATTGGGAATAACCATAGACTCCCACCTAAAATGTGATCGCCATCTCAACTTAACTATTAAAAAAGTACATGCCAAACTGGGATCACTCTACCGTATCAAACCATTTCTTACCAACAACACAAGATCAGCCATTGCTCGCTGCCAACTTCTATCCACCCTACTCTATGCATCTCCCATTCTGACTAATCTCAACCAAACTGAAATAAGCACAATGGAAGCCTGCTCTAACAGAATTGCCCACTTTGCTGCAAATTGCGCATATAGAACTCATCACTGTACTGCTTTGAGACAGCTCCACTGGCTTGAACTGCCCAACCTCCTAACCTACAATCAGCTCTGTCTCTGTCATTCTATCTATTACCTCCCCAATAAGTGTCCTGCCCTCAAAAACCTAGTACAACATCACTCATCCAAAAGGCAATAGACAATAGCTTTGGAGATGCACTATATAGTAGTCCAGTGGCTAAAAAATACAACTCTGTCCTGACAAGCATTCAAAACACATCGTCCAAAGCCTCCTTTAAAGACCTCATCAGGCAACATCTCAAGCAAAGTTGGCAGTGCCGTGATTGCTCCCCAGGCTAGTGAAAGCGGATAAGGTACACATACTAAACCTAGAGTACTTGATAATAGCCTTCAGTCTTACTAACAAATACTGGCTAATCTATAATGTATGTACTGTACCTGTGTACTATGTATGTATTCTACCCATGTTCCAAATTGCAGCTGTACACCACAACTCTATTAATTACCTTTATTTTTAAATTAATATTGTTTTGTTTGTTCTCTCCACTGTAACTACTGATATGTCGCATACCACTGTAAAAACATGTCTTGTAATTTGTGTGTATACTGATCATGTCTAAATGTATCTGTAATTTCTCTTTGTGTAGCTTTCCTCCCTGGGCCTCTGCTGAAAAAGGGCCTTTCCGGCTCAGTCAGACACCCCCGGTTAACAAATGTAAAATAAAATAAAATAAAATAAATAAAATAAATGTATGGCTACATAAGAGAGATCGACCACTGGCAATAGTAGTAAAGAAGTCTGTATACTTTTCGACCCTTCAGCTAAACAAATATGGATAAATAAAATAAAGGAAGAATAAAATCTTACAAATAGGAACAGATTTTAATTAACTTTCTTATAAAAGTTGATTAAATAACAGGATTTATGCTAGAATTAATTTTTTTAAATGAAAAGAACATCTGAAACTTAAATTGATGTAATTTAGAGACATCACTCTAATAAATGGCAACAAACCAAATGATTTAGGAGAAAGGAACTAAAAAATGAATACCTGGACATTTTTTAAATTGTTATATTTCTGATGTAAAATGCTTCCTCTAACACCATTAACATATACTACAATAAGTTTGATACATTAGGCAGAGGAACTATTTTACATCAAAAATATATAAAGAAATATGGTACTTAAAAAAATAAGTAAAAAATTAAGTAAAATGCAACAATTTTACGAAAAGCCCATTCTCTAAGCACAATAATGCCCTACAGTGTGTTTGTTAATGTGTAATTAATGCCCTTCCAGGGATGTAGAAGCCCTCCATCTGTAGCATTGAGCCTCATAATACCCCTGGGCAGGCATTAATTACACATTAACACATACCCTGTGACGTATTATTGCTTGCTTACTTCTCCCTTCAGCGGACATCTAGACTTTCTCTTTCTTCCACTTATCAGCCATGTGCTGCTTGTCCCCACCTTGTAGGTAGGAATGAGCAGGTTTT
>NC_056726.1:1495442059-1495467059 GCF_019279795.1 Protopterus annectens
ACATCATTTTAAGACTTACTGCCGCCTCCATGGCAACAGGTCCAAATCATGACTTTTGATAAGATACAATGTTACTAAGTAGGTTCAGCATTTCTGCAAAATGTCTGAGCAGTCAGGTCAGTCTTGTAAGTCTTACAGCCTGCAAGCTGTACACTGATCTGAAGTACTTTTTAGACCAATATTGATCATAAAGCATTTGCACATATGACATGTGCCCACCGTGTGGTCAGATGCTTCTGATTATAAATTAATTTAAAGAAACTATATCAATGCTCTAAATAATTGTGTAAATGCTGCAAACATAGAAATGATTAATCCAGATCATGCCATTACTCGGCAGAGCATTCGAAATTTACTCAAAGTGCTTAGATCCTTTAAAAAGACTTTCAGATTCCCTTGGTATTAAAGAAAGACCCTGAGCATTTGTATATGTAAATGTAGGTTATTTATTTCATTAGCACATTGCTTGGCAATCTGTTGAAAAAACAAAGTAATTTTTAGTCTAAGAATCTCGAATGCTCATCAGTTTATGAAATCTCACACCTTTGCATTTCACATGTTTGAAATTAATATTTCCTCACAGCTGCATTAGTCCTATTTTGATTTGTTTCAAACTCCCTTACATGAGAATGATGTTATATAGTTCAGCTTTATAGTTCTAATCATGAAAATTTTAAATATTTCATGCATCAGACTTTTTAGAAATGTCAATTTCCTCCAAAAAGCTTGTGTGTAGTGAAAATAAACTGGGAATATGTGAGACAAAAAGTAAAGATGGCAAATTAGGAAATTGAAAATACCACACACACACACACTCATACACACACACACACACACACACACACACACACACACACACACACACACACACACACACACACACACACACACACCTATTTATTTAGCTTAAACGTAATGCATATGTCTGGATGGGAACATCCATAAATTTCCATATTTCATGTTACCTTTTTTTGACTAGGTAAACTCAGTAGTCACAATTGTCCATTTCCAGGGGTGGCCTGGAAGAACTATCTTGTTAAGAGAGTTGTAAAGAATACCCTAGTATGTAAATGTCAGTAGTACAATGGGTATCCCATTTGACTTTGGTGTTAAACGACCCCAAGGCTGTGGGTTCTGTTTTAACTCCTGGCAACTAGATAAATTTTTCAAATTGGTGATTTTGCAGTGCTGCATTAGGACTGGATTGTACCAGTGAGTGTGCCATGCTTCAGCTAAATGTAAAACTAAGATCTGGTTTGCTTCAGTTGGTAAAATTCCGACACACGGGCAAGATCCTACAGCACTTGTGGAAAAGTGTAGGAGAAGTGCCCCAGTGTTCTGGCCAAATCTCCCCTAGTAGTATAAATACCACCTCAGGTCTCCTCTGAAATGAAGGTACTAGTCCAGTGGGACTTTCCCACTCAAAAAAGGAAATATTAAATAAAAAACATGAAGGGGGGAAGACTCAAACCCTGTTCCCTAACTACTGGAATCAGCTCGTTAATGGTTAGGAGCTTTAGTCCTCTGCACTAAAAGCTTCCAGATATTTCATTGTATAAATGGAGTCAAACATGTTATGTAAGACTAGAATTATGCCCATATTGTTGTTTTTATATTTGTATTTCTGTTTTCATATATGTATATATATTATATATACATATATATATATATATATAATATATATATATATATATATATATATATATATATATATATATATATATATAATTTTGATTTTATGCCACTTTTCTATGAGTCCTTAAGATGCTATATTTATAGTGTCTACAGTATCCTATAATGTAGTTATTGGGATGCCAGGATTTTACCATTTGTCCCCTGATCCCCTGATATGTTTTTAATATATCAGAAAAATGACAAATCCTTTAAAAAGAGTGCTTTCTCCTGCAGGTTCTATAAAAGCTAAGTTCATTCTCCTCATATAAGTTAGTTGATTTATTCACGGCCTTTCCAGTGCTAAACTGTTCTTATCATGGTTTTAGTATAGTTGTTTTTAAATCTTCAACATATCTAACTAAATGAGTGTTGTCAAAAAGTGAAGTGTCACTTATGAACTATGTCAAATAAATTAATTTCACTCTCCACCCTTGAAGGAACCCTGATTACCACCCATTCTACAGAAATTGTATATTTTAATATTTTATGCTGTCAGGCCTGTCACTCACTTAATGATCTGTTTAGTTAGAACACTCATTTCTAATATTCTGCACTATTCTATGCATTTTTTTATATTAATGCTTGACAATTGAATAAATGATAGAGGCAAAGGCCTTTTCTGATTTAAAATAAAATGCATCAGATGCATTTATTTGCCCATTTATGATTTAATACATTTCACTACTCAAAATGCTTGGGTTTAATCCTAGCCTTCAGTCACTGTCTGTACGGTACTGTTATGGTTCAGATGAAAACCAAACTTTGCAGGAGACAGAAGTATATTGTGCGAAAGTATTTCAGAAGCTGTGAGTGGGCTAAGTGTTCTAGTCTTCTTTCGGCTTTTACAGATTAGGCGTCACCACAGTGGATCATCTATTGTTGATAAATGAAGAAGAATTGCAACTGGTCTAAAATTTGATAAATCAGCTCAACATCTCCCTTATGGAGTATTATTATAAAGAATTCTTTCCGTGTAGCCGGGACATGGGAATCTGAGATGGATCTATTTATGAGTACAGAGACTTGATAAGCCATTGCATCTGTGGCAATTCTAAAATATTCTTTTGGGAGATTTTCTGCTGCAATAGAGGCAGTTTTTAGCTTACAAAGGGCATTATTTGATAGCCGAAATTGGCATATGTTGATGAAATAAAGGTAGTAGAGCAGTTGGATGATTGATGCACAAGAGTCGGGAGGGTATAGTAATTTGGTTTGATTTGTAATTGCATTAATGAAATAATAGTTGAATTTATTTGTGATGATTTGATTCTGTTGAGAAAATCTTTACCTAATTTTAGTAGAGTACTACTTGAGGACCAGGACTTTTTTTGGGTTGTGTAGTTGTGAGCTTTGAAAATGGATGTTATTTTCATTGTTTATTTGGGACTTTGCAAGTTTGTTTAATTGTGAGTTTTGAAGATGATGTAGTATATAGTACTTTTTTATCACAGTTTATTTGGAACTTTGTAAGGATCATAGGTATGCATTAGGCTAGCTGTCCTTGTGGGCCATTTTAAGCCTAATCAGTTTCACTTTTGGTGCTTGAATTAACCTACTCTGTTTGATGTTAGATTGGTCTTACCTATTCCATGCGCACTAATTATAAATTACCCATAGTGACATTAACTGGATCACACCATTAATAATTTGAGAGGGCCCATGTAAAGAAAAAACATTTAGAGATTTAGAGCTTCCTCTGTCCATTAGTAGTACAAGAGAACTCCTGGGGTAAATATTCTAATAGCCATGCACAGTAGTATAGCTAGGGTGGAGTGAGAGGGGTAACTGCTCCATGCTCAAAGTGTTGGTGGGTGCAATCAGCCAATCTAGATCTTTCTTTAATGCAATTCCAGGTTTTAAAAGCCAGTATTGCATTTGTAGTCATACCTGAGCACTGTAGCCCTCTGTGTGTGGTCTAAACTGTAGCAGCTGCTTGCTATATTATAACAATCAGTTTGCTACAGTTCAAAAAAATATATATTTTTTTGTTGTTGTTTAAAACCTCAGTGCTGTAGTGTTGGGTGCAGGCAGGGTGTAAACTGCAAAAACTCTTTGCTAGATTTGTAGCAATCAGTTTGCTACAGTTTAAAACAAAGCTTTTTTTTAATTTTGATACTGAAGTATGAGCGTTGTAGTGGTCTGCGCATGCAGAGTATAACCGAATCTACAGTTTATAAAGGAGATTTTTTTTTAACTAAAGCATGAGTGATGCAGCACTCCGTACAGGCAGGGTATGTTAAATGAGGGTTAGGTGCAGGGCACAAAAATGAGACCTGAATGGCAGTGTCAGGAGGAAGGGGAGACATGTTATTCATCTGGCCACCTTGTTGGTGTGCCTGTAGATGGAATGTCTGATTTCTTTTTCTTTTTTCCTTTTTTTTTTCCCTCTTGAATATAAGAGATGGGAGGGCAAACGTTTTTTTGTTCTTCACTTGAAGAGCTGAAGGGTTGGGGTACTCGTTCAGAGTACCGGCCCTGGGCACTGGTTAAAACAACTGTGCTTATGGCAAGTCATACATCTAAGTTGCACTTGAAAATGAACAGGGATGAGCTTTGTTAATGTTATTTATTTGTCTACTCTCTTAGTAGTTAGTAGTTAGGTAGAGTTTTCTTGTATTGCTAACTGTTACAATCCTTATCTCTTTTCCTAAGCAGTTGTTTGGCAGCTTGGATAAGCCAGGGGTCTTACTGATTTAGATTACTGAGAAGGGTGCAGGTAAATGCTTTGATGGCCTAGATTAGAGGGGGGTTGAGTAGGCAGTGCTGGCTACAGTTGAGGATTGTTGTTAAAATGGTGATGTTGATTAAATATCAGTAGATTTCTGATGAGATTTTAGAGTGGAGTTATATGAGTTTTGTTGCATTGGCAGAATATGTATGTGGAATGATGATCATCTAAGGAGTTGGGCAAAATCCCGACATGGATAATGTTGTTTGCATCATAGGTTAAACTCCAGTTAATAGTTGTTCCTTACTTGTGGGTTTAATAAATCTAGTTGGTGATGTTATAGGTTGTGTGAAACCAAAAATATTTGGTATGAGCAGTATGGAGACTTGATTGTTATCAGGCACATTGATGATAATGCCTCCTAAGATAGTGGCTTCATAAGCTATGCAGTATGAAATCCAAGACAATATATTCTCTGCTATCTGAAGGTTATTATTAGGTGGGAGATATAAGAAGATAATGCAGATTATGTTTATGCTTATTGATTTTTAAATAAGCTATCGATACTTCTGCTTTACCAAAGGCTGGAGTTTCGTTGGGGTACAGTAGAAGGTCTAGATTCTTTGAGTAGATGAAAGCAATGCCACCTGCATATTTAGTATTTCTGATCAAAGGGTTGGGAGGGTGGCCTAGTGGTTAAGGTGTTTGCCTTACAAGTGCAAGGCACAGGGTTTGAATCTCACAGGGGATAATTGTCCAGGCTTAAAATTGGCTTGCATGGGCAGTTAGCCTAGTACTAATCTATGAACCTATGGATGCTATATCCTTGCAGAAGAAATTATTCATTTTTGATGCCTAACTTAAGGTAACTTAGATGTCTGGGAGTAACATGCCAACTATGAGTGAAGATCAGCAACTTTGTTGCATTTAATTCTAACATTTGTGTGACAGAATGTTAGGCATGAGTTAGTTGTAGAATCGGGAAAACGTTTAGTTGAGGATAGAGATGTTTCTGTTGATAGGATTATCCGTGTGATGTGTTTGGCCTTCCTTAGGGTGTACATATCCACTTATCTGGAGAGCTTTTGCTAAGTGTACTTTGGTAAATAAGTGCAATTGGTAATATTTTAATAGTGGCTTCTTGAAAAGTGCTAGAAGTATCATTTTATTTCAGAAATAAAATGGGTTTAAGCACTGGAAAACTGTTGCACTGTAAAGTTTGGAGGCAATTGTGAAATTATGCTCCTTAGAGTTATTACAGGGTGGGCAGATATTAGTTCCAACATGTGAATATAAGCAAATGGAATAGGGACAGGAAATTAGATGGGGTGGCGAGAGTAAAAAGGTTTGTTGTTATGCACAATAAAGGTAGACTGTGAGTGAAAGTAGATGGTGGGTAAGAAGGTGTAGTAAGAGGGGAGAGAAGGAAAAGCTATGATTGGCTGAAATTAACAGTAGGAAAGGGAAGTGAGTAGCGGAACATATAACTGAGTAGTTGGTGAAGAGAAGGTTGTAATTGGTTAGAACAGATAGTGGAAAATGGACTGTTTTGGATTGAAGAAGGTGCATGTGTTTACCTAGTATAAATGCAGAGCAGGTAGAAAAACGTGGAAGATTGGGTTGAGGTAACATAGGGGAATGAAGCAAAGATACAGCGAGAGCATATGGAATGGAATCTAACACAACCCATCTAACCACAGTCTGCTAAGCAAAGCAATCACTGAAGAGGAAAGCTTACTCCAAAGCCAAAATAGCTTGGGAAAGCTGTTACCTAGTTTGAGTAAATACAAGTGGAAATAAGAGTTGTGTCAGGAAAATATTGTGTGCATTTCTGCATTAAAGGAGAAGGACTACTTACATGGAAACTAATATAAGCTTTTGCTAACTGTGGTGAGTACAGAGGAGATGTAGTCACCCCTGGTCTCTCTCGCGAGCAGTGAATAAAATCAATGTGACAGTATATACAGTGTGTTCTAACTGCCTTTGGCACTTCCATTAGCATTTCAGTGTTTAAAAAAGCTTTATTATTAACTATCAATATGGTGATTGTAGAGCACTGCTACCTTGGACAAGATTCCTTCCACTTGGCACACACTTTAGGACTGTATTGCTGAGATTACTGCACTGTTATCCACAAGTTGTACCAAGCAGCCATGAATGAAAGTACTTCCCCAGAGACTGAACATGCCAGATGGTGCCCTCTATGATGTACTTCTTCTTGGCCAGGAATCAACGAGTCTCAATCCTGACCACTGATACTAGTGGGGAATGTTCACTTAGAACAAAAATAGATAAACACAGTATTTTCAGATGCCACTCTCTGCACCAAGCAGAATTTCCCTTAAGAGCACACAGGGAGCAGACCTAGTCCTGCAGCTGGACTTCCTCTCCAGAACTCAAATAAGACTCCACCTTTCTCTCTGTAGAAATCAAGTGTTCTGTGCCCCTGTTCCAAGTATCCAAGTAGGTGACATATACACTCTTTGAGATTCGATTTTCACAAACACACACACACACACACACACACACACACACACACACACACACACACACACACACACACACACACACACACACACACAACTGGGAAAGGCTAGCACAGATTACTAGCTCTGCCGCCTCCACCCGACTATAAGGAAGATTCACTGCTACCAGCCAGCTACTTTAAGGCTCCTACTGCAGTACCCAATTACTCTTAGTAAAATTAATATACCTTGCCTTTTGCCTTTTATCTGTATTAAACTAGGGTGCGTTAATGTCCATAGCCTGTTGTGATCTTATTACACTATAGCTTCAATCATTAGTGTGTGTAGACTGTTGTGGCTTACTTCATAGACTTGCATTTTTTTCCCACATGCACTTAAGTTGCTAGGACTTTCCTAACTTGTACATATATTTCTTTATCTTGCTTATATTTCTGTTTGTTTAAATTGATTTTTGGACTGCATATTAGTTTGCTGTGATTTTACCGCCATTTAGTATTTAAGCGTAAGTGTGCTTCAGCTACTTAGACACCATTATGCTTGTGTTTATATTAAAACAGCAAACTAAGATGGAACATGTTGTTTCCATGTTCCTGCTCACTGCTTTGTGTAACTTGAAACAGTAACCATTTTATATGCATTGATGGTTAACTTTGGAAAAACAGTAAGCTAGTGTGCTGGTTTAGAGTGCTATCACAAATGTGTATCCACATTGCCCTGAGTCTTTATCACATTGTCTGTATTAAATAATTTGCAGTTAGGCTAATTTACCTTTGGGTTATTGCTGCTGTTACCTATATATCTATATAAGTTTTGTGTAAATGTTTCTTTTTGCATCTTTTTCACCTTTTTCAGTCTTTTTTCTCATCCTCTCCTGTGTGCCATATTCCTGTTTACCTGCTTGAGATCACAGGGCCATCGATAACCTCAGAAGCCTTTACTACAGCTAAAATACTATGGGCTTATATTGTAACTATCCTATATCTGTGCTCCTATTTTAAAGTGTAGGTGCCTTATTTTTATGTTGTAAATAGTGGTCATTTCCTTTGTAAGTAGCTTTGGCATGCACAGTACCGGTTGATAGCTGTAGGCAGTGTTTAATTTCATCTCAGTGTGCCTAAATACTTCCCACTCTGCCTCACTTTCTCCACAGCTTGGTGTTAACCTGCTCTGTTGCCTGATACTAGTGGGTGATTAGCTAAAGTACTTTTCTGAACTTAGGCTCTTTATTTTTTAGTGGAAAGTAACCAAATGAAACTCCAAGTTTAAACAATCAAAGATTAAAAACTATAGAATAGCTTTTCCTACCTAAACATACATTGTTTTTTTTTCTTTTGTTGTTAGCGTTAGCAGTCTACAAGGGAGTGTAGCCCTGCTCCATTCACCCTCGCTGCACTCAGGCTCACTTCATTCCCTAACCATACCCCCATTCCCACCCACTCCATTACAATTACCTTTATACCATCCACTCCCTCCTCTTCCCTCCCCAACATCCACTGACAAACAACTTCCTGCCTAATTAATTTACATCACTTCCTTCTCTGCCATCCACTGACCAACAACTTCCTGTCAAATTAAATATACATTTCATCCGCTGGGCAAATATACTCCATCCACATTGCCTATACCCTCATCCAAAAATGCAACCCCTTATTACTACCCCCAAACTCCTCCTTCTTCTCTTTGCACTCACATGCTATCACACACACCTCTCCACTCACATGCTATCACACACACCTCTCCTATCCACTGTTCTGCTCTCCTACCTCCTAAATCCATAATACTTGTTTTACAATATCCTTCTTCAATATTTCCCCAGCCTTATTCAACCTCTCCACCTCCTGTCTTCATACATTACCTAAACCTTAAATCCTCCCACCTTATAAACCAAAACCCAAGCTATACAAACAATGTCTGTATATTACTATTATTACTATACACTCCCTTCCTAGGAATAACTTACTCATATCTGGTAATATCCACCACAACCCTGATCCCTCTCCCTCTCAACTTACTCACAAATCTATCTTGCCTCCTACCTCCCTTCCCTCTCCTAACTCCCACAACAAGCATTACACAATAAACTCATACTCACTCAAACACCTAACAATATACTCTCTAAATATTCAAAGCCTAACTAACAAAATCACTGAGTTACATACCTGGATAGCTTATACAACTCCAGACATCCTTTCTTTATCTGAAACTTGGCTTAAGCCACATAACACTAATAATGAAATTCTACCATGAGGCTATAACATCTATCACTCTGAAAGAATACCAAAAAAAAGGTGGTGGTGTAGCCATACTCCACTCTAATGGCCTCAGCCCATCACCTTTCCCCACACCTTCCTTGACTTCCACCCTCATCTCATCCTCAATTGCCGCCTTAATGCCCACAAAAAAATTGCTATAGTTTCCATATACATCTCTCCTGGGAATAATTTGTCCATCTTAGAAAATATCCTAAACTGGTTCTCCCACAATATACCCTATGAAACCATCATCTTGGAGATGTCAACCTAGATTAGTCCAAACTAAAAACTGACTCTCCACAACTCAGTATCAACCTACATGGATTCCATCAGCTAATTTCTCCCCCTACCCATCACCATAAAATCTCATCCTTTAGGTCCATAATTGACTGGATACTGACTAACTATGCCCACTGCTACCACAACCCCACAACCCTACCAGATTGCCTTAGTGACCACCTCCCTACCTTTGTCCTCAGATATACCACCCAATCTCCCAAAACACACCTTTACAGGGATTGTCATAAACTCTTTAACTTTAATTTATCCCAGTTCAACTCCATTCTTTCTAGTACAGACTGGTCCATCCTTAAACAAATCCCTCTCAATGATGCAGTCAACTTGTTCAATACCATCTTTCTGAATACCCTAAACACCCTTGCTCCTTCTAGGAACATTAGAATTAAATCCAATCGTGCTGGCTATCAAAAAAAAAAAAAAAAAACAGATACCTTATGCACAAAAGAGACAGCACTTGGAAAGCCTGGATTAAAACAAAGGATCTACCTCTACTACACAAATACAGGCATCTCAGGAATCTTACAAAAAAAAACAAACAATGACAAAAGGTCCTTCTATAACTCTGCACACCTCAATAGCAAATCCAACTCTCGGACGTTTTGGTTGTCTCTAAGCAGAATTCTTTCCCCTAGCTGCCCCTCAACACCCTGCCCTTACTCAAACACATCCCCCTAGAAAACAGCTACTCTCCTCAATAAACACTTTATTGACACAATCCAAACACTCCTCCCTACAAACCCTAACACCTCTGCTCTGCCTATCCCTCCCAACCCTCCGAATAATTATCTATTCTCTTTACACCCTGTCCCTACTTCCTACATTAGATCCCTTCTTCAAAAACTTAAACCCTGCTCTCGCTCCTCAGACAACCCACCTTCCTCAAACTTGTTGCTGACTCCATAGCCTATCCAGTATCTATCCTAATCAACAGATCAATTTCACTGTCCCTACCCTTTGGAAATCCTTCTTCACTATTCCCCTGCATAAAGTTGGAAACTCTACTGACCCATCTAATTACCGAACCATTGCTATTCTATCCCCCCTCTCTAAGATTCTTGAAAAATGCATACACTCACAGCTTCTCAACCATCTCTTCCAGCACAATCTTCTTACTCCTAATGAGCATGGGTTCCACCCTAACCGTAAAACAACTACTGCTGTCTTATCCTTCACACATACCATTGCCAAGTCCTTAGATAATAACAAACTCATATCTTGTCTCTTCCTTGATCTTTCCAAAGCCTTTGACACAGTCTCCCATACCCTACTGCTATCTAAACTTGCAAACCTAAATCTGTCCTCCTCCTCCCTTGCCTGGTTCTCCAGTTACTTATCCTGCAGGCAACAATCTGTCAAATGGCTTTCTTCCACCTCTCCATTCATACCTCTCTCTAACGGAGTACCACAAGGCTCTATCCTGGGTCCCCTCCTGTTCAACATTTTTACCAATGATCTCCACACATCTTGTAAAGAATCCTCTCTGATCCAATAAGCTGATGACTCAACCCTCGTCTCCGTCTCTGACAGCATCTCTGAGCTCCACTCTCTAACACAACAAGCATTTTTAACCACAGAACAGTGGCTGACTAATAATCTACTTATCCTGAACCCCAAAAAAACCAAACTCCTACTCTTTCTTCCCTGATCCCCCACTCATCACAAATCCACCTTTGCTATTACATCCTCAAGCAATGCTATACTCCAACCTGAAGCTCACACAAATCTACTTGGAGTCTTCATTGACAATGAACTCAAATTCAACCTTCACATGCTCCAATGTATAAAAAAGACTCACCAGAAACTTGGTTTATTGTATCATAACAAAACATTTCTCACCACAAATGTCAGACTCTCCCTTGCACAAGCCCTACTCCTCCCCTCCCTTCTATATGCTGCTGCCCCTGTGGTCACCAACACTCAAACCAATACCTTGTACAAACTTCTTCAAACTTACCATAAGATAGCTAGGTCTGTCACAAATTCTCCTTACAATTCATATCACTGCCTTGCCCTAAATTCACTCCAGTGGCCTGAATTACTCCAACTACTACTATTATCTCAGCTTCAGATGCTTCACTTTATTCTTTATAAGCCTACGTCCTGTCCTGCTCTCTCTTCCTTCATTTCTATCTATACCCCATCCCAGAATCTCTGCACCTCTAATCAACAACTACTGCATGTCTACCAACCCAATAAAACTGCAGGGAAACTCCTATACAAACACTCAGTTGCCCAAGCTTGAAACAAACTTCCAATAGACATATGCGCAATCATCCACCCATCACACTTTAAAGAAAAACTTAATCTTCATCTACTTACCTTTAAGCTTTGCCCTTGTCAAGCCGCAACTTAAGCCCCCTACACATTTAATCTCTCTTACTTCCTCCCCTCTGATCTAAGTACTCCATTATTATACATGCATACTGTTGGTCATAACTCCTCTTGTATATATGTAAATATCCTCGATTCTCTGTAAAAAAAATATATATATTTCATTTTTAATTTTCTTGTATTACTGATTACTGTTGCATTTGTATTTTTCTGATTTATTGCATTTGCATTTTTCAATTTTCTTGTAAAACTGACTTCTTTTGCATTTAAATTTTTGTAATTTGTTGCATTTTGCATTCTTTGTTATCTTGTTCTATATGGAGCTTTTCTCCTTGGGTTTCCACTGAAAATGAGCCACAAGCTCAGCTGGACAAACCCGGTAAACAAATGTCAATAAATAAATAAATACTTATACAAATGGTGGTCTTAACCAATCAGAAAGACTTTCAGTAGCATGAAGCCACAGTGTCAATAAATAAATGCAATTACACTCAAGGATTAAAATGTATTCCACGGTGGTGCAGTGGTAGCATTGTTGCCTCACAGCAAAAGGTTCTCCCGTTCAATTCTCGGCTTGGGTTGGGAGTGCCTTCTGTGTGGAGTCTGCATGTCCTCCCCGTGGTCGAGTGGGCGTTCAAAAGACATGCGTTGAATGGGCGTGCCTTCATTGAAGGTTGGGTGTCGGGCTGGCAACTCAACACCATAAAATAAAAAACAACTGTCAATCATTAATCAACACACAAAAGAAGACCAAATCCACAAAAAACGAACTCAGACCGTTTAATGATGTAAGCGCGTCAGTGCCTTTCCTTCTTCAGACAATTTTAAAATGCAAAAATCACATGATATTTAAACACTTAATAATCAATTAATTAACCAATTAAATAAACACCATTAACACCACACTTAACAATAAGCTGGTGTTAAATTATAACAACCACCTACCAATGTGTTAATTTACTTAAAAATGACTCATACAGAACTAAGTAATTTAAAAACCTAAATATTTAGACGGGGTAAAAACCTCAAGGCCCTTTTGCAATATTCCAACATTCATAATTTTAATAGGAATAAGGGAATGGTTAGGTGTGGTAGATGCAAACAGTGCAAGTTCCTGAGTCTAGATAGGCAAATAGTGATAAGGGACATCAACTATAAAATACAGAAGTCTTTTTCATGTGACTCCGAAGGGGTAGTATACTGTGCCTGTTGTCAGAAATGCAAATCATTTTACATCGGAAAAACTGAAAGAAAATTTAGAAAACGAATTTATGAACATCAGTATGCTATAGAGCGGAAAGATCATAACAATGCTTTGGCTAAGCATGTGAGCGAATTTCCTGAACATTTTTTCAAGTTTTCTGTATTACATCAGGTCTGCAGGGATGAGAGAGGGGGTCCATGGCAATTAAACCTTGAATTAGAGGAGTGGAAATTGCAGATTAGGACAGCGTCATACACTCCCCCAGGACTTAACGAAATGCTTTCCATTAAGTGTTGACTTAAGTTGTTAGCCCTTAAAAGATAGAGGGTGCTTTCTGTTTGATATTTTAGAGCATAGAAGCTCTCTTAAATGGTCCCAAGAGCTAGTCTTGATTTTTTATTAACATTTTAAAAAAATGAGTTCTAAACACCCCAAACATGTATTTACTTTAGTAGTATATGTTTTCTAAATATTTAGGTTTTTAAATTACCTAGTTCTGTATGAGTCATTTTTAAGTAAATTAACACATTGGTAGGTGGTTGTTATAATTTAACACCAGCTTATTGTTAAGTGTGGTGTTAATGGTGTTTATTTAATTGGTTAATTAATTGATTATTAAGTGTTTAAATATCATGTGATTTTTGCATTTTAAAATTGTCTGAAGAAGGAAAGGCACTGACCGCTTTTCCGAAAGCGCTTACATCATTAAACAGTCTGAGTTCGTTTTTTGTGGATTTGGTCTTCTTTTGTGTGTTGATTCCTGGTTTACTTTTTTGGAGAGTTTTCAAACTGTCAATCATTAGCGGACTGCAGTTCCTCTGTGGTGACCCCTAACAGGGAAAAGCTGAAAGACAAACAACAACACTCAACGATTAAAATATTTTCTAAAAGACCAGCCACAAAGAAAGGTAAATATATTTAATAATAAAGTATAAAGCATGAAAATACTGAATATTTATTTACAGTGTAAACACAAGAGTTTCATTTCACAGAAAATATAAAAAAATCACAGATGGAAAGACTCAGACAGATACAGAAAAACAATACATTTAGCTAATCTCACTATATTTTCATAACTGACTGAAAAATTACTGTTCCCTAGTTAAGTAACTTAATAAAAGAAGGCAAGATGAAGTGGGTGAGTGGTCTTTTCAGTTCCAAAACAGAGTTCTGAGTGTCTCTGTCACATCTCTCACTACCATTCAAATACAATTTCAGTGCTGGCTGCAAAATAACATAACATATGGTCACCTGATTATGTGGTAGCACACTACTCCCTGACTAGAAGCTGAGCCAGGATCTAACACTGATGTGTCACAATCCACATTGAGAACTTTGCTAAGGTTTATTCCAGCATATGCAGACTAAAAAAAACAATTCCAACCCTTTCTTCCTTCCTGCAGAGACTAACCAGCCAGTAAAGACAATAAGAACAGGATCCCAGCCCATACATTGTGTCTCTGGCTGCATTTAGGCTTGTGAGATAAAATCTTTATGGCCCAAACCAAGTCATTTAATTTTAAGCTATTTTTCTTAAATTAAGCTGGGCTGAGCTTACCCCCTTCCCTTCCAAGCATCCATTGTTAACACACACACACACACACACACACACACACACACACACACACACACACATATATATATATATATATATATATATATATATATATATATATATATATATATGTATATATATATATATATATATATCATCAGCTACAACACAGACTGACATATGTGCATATTTCTTTTCTGTCCAGCAGGACCCACTGGTGATACATTTTTAACACAAGCAACTTTAGAAATACATTTTTAACAGAAGGATCTGTACAAATTAGTTTGCTATTCAAATGACATAAAATTCTTTACAAAACTCCAGCTAGTTATGCTGGCATATGTTACACATGCACTGCCCTACTCTCTCTGGCATAGCTGGCAGTATGTCACATCATCACACCCTCTTTACAATGCAAACTGACTGAAGGCTCTGCTTTGAGAAAAGCATTACTAGTGCAAGTCCATATGATTCAAGACTGCTTGCCACACCATGTAGCAACCCTCAGCTATGATAACATACTCATACAAGGGCAGCATCTGGAAGTGAACTCAGCTCTCAGCATTCAGTGGGAATGAATTGGCTTTACTAGTTTTGAAAAAACGAATAAACCTGTACAACGAACCTTATAGCAGTGATGTCTTTAAAGCAAACCACTACCAATCCATAATTGTCATTTGGTCAGTTATTGAAAGCAGAGTTTTTCAACACTGCAATCAGTACAAGCATTTAAGAGTTCAATCTAACTTATTAAAGAATTACGTATAGTACTCATCCTCCTGATAAACACATCCACTAAAGCAAACTGTTGCAATCTACTGAGGGGACAAGTAGCACATAAAAAAACAGTAGGTTGAAAGGTTAATAAGTTGAGGATTGGGAATAGCATAGCGGTGAAGGTGCTTTCCTCACAGGTGCACACAGTTTGAAAGGTTAATAAGTTGAGGATTGGGAATAGCATAGCAGTGAAGGTGCTTTCCTCACAGATGCACACGGTTTGAAAGGTTAATAAGTTGAGAATTGGGAATAGCATAGCGGTGAAGGTGCTTTCCTCACAGGTGCACACGGTTTGAAAGGTTAATAAGTTGAGGATTGGGAATAGCATAGCGGTGAAGGTGCTTTCCCTCACAGGTGCACACGGTTTGAAAGGTTAATAAGTTGAGGATTGGGAATAGCATAGCGGTGAAGGTGCTTTCCTCACAGATGCGCATGGTTTGAAAGGTTAATAAGTTGAGGATTGGGAATAGCATAGCGGTGAAGGTGCTTTCCTCACAGGTGCGCACGGTTTGAAAGGTTAATAAGTTGAGGATTGGGAATAGCATAGCGGTGAAGGTGCTTTCCTCACAGGTGCACACGGTATGAAAGGTTAATAAGTTGAGGATTGGGAATAGCATAACGGTGAAGGTGCTTTCCTCACAGGTGCGCAGTTCACGGTTTGATTCTCCTCCTTGAAGAGGAATTAGTGAGGTCTGAACTGGCCTGTAAGTGCAGCCAGCCTAGTACGTATCTAAGTAATCGAATAGAAACAGAAATAAAGGCACCAAAGCTACACACGGGCAGCTATATTCAATGACTTTATTGCAAAAATAAGAACAGAGAGGTGAGTGCTTACACAACTTGACCTTGCTTCATCAGAAAGTGTTAATGCAAATAATACCCGATTAAATACTTAAGCAATTAGTATAACATTAAAGCCTTAAAGCAATCTCATCAAATAAGAACTAGTAAAAGGCAATACCTCAACTAAATACATAACTAAGGCAGTCTTTAAAACCACTCTCCAATTCTTATCCAGGAGATATACATACAATATAAAACAAAACTCATATGTCCTTTAAATTATTATAAAAAAATTAAAGGTTTTAAAAATTCACCTGCATAGATACATAGGTATATGTCTTCAACAAACACGTATGGACCATAGTAAGATATTAGAACCATACACAATATTAATGTTTCAAACGTCTTGCCTTAAGGCAGGGAACCAATGAGGTACAACCATTAAAACAAGGATATCTATCTGCATTCAAATTAATAATCCATTTTTGTTCTAATTCTTCAGTATCATTTTCTATATCTCCTCCCCTGTTTGTGCTTTGTATTTGTTGTAAAATTAAAAATTTAAAACAATGAGTACAATCTGTATTTAAAACATGATTAGCTAAGGCATTCGACTGCTTCTGATTCCGTATATCCCTTATGTGCCCTAATATTCTATCTTTAAAAATCCTGCTCGTCTTACCTATATAATAGGCATGACATATTTGGCAAAATAAGAAATAAATAACATCAGCACTCTTACAGTCATAATAATTATTTGTATACAGTTTAAACTGTCTAATAGGATGGATATATTTATTCTTAGTATAAATATATTGGCAAGATGTACAATTCCTACAAGGAAACGTACCTTGTCTACTAGAAACTTTTTTTTTCAGAGACTTATGTTCTTTATTGCAGAGATGTTGCTTCAGTGATACATTATTCTTAAAACTAAAATTTGGAGTAACACCAATAATGGAAACAAGGCCTGGTATTTCCTGTAGTAGATGACAATTTTTCTTTATAATATCTGTATATTTGTTTATATCACTTGCAAATCGAAAAACAACTCTAAACTTGTTCCTATCAATGTCTGTTTCATCAGGTATTCTCATATCAATATCATCAGGACACATATAAGGTTTGCATCTCGTTGACCTAAGTTTCCATGCATCTGCTATCACATTCGTGATTTCCAAGCTGGAATAACCTCTTGTTAAAAATTCTGTTTGCAATTTATCTAAAGCAATTGCAGCATCTTCATCACTATTATGCAAACGTAAAGTTCTATATACTTGTCCTTTAAGGACATTTCTGGGTATATGTCTCGGATACATGCTTGATTTGTGGAGGCAAGCATTAGTTCTTGTGGGCTTATGGTAAATATTCGTCTTTATCTGCTTTAAGTCAGTTTTAGAGACACTAACATCCATGAAATTAATGCATGTATTAGAAAAAGTAAAAGTAAATCTCAAAAAGTCTGTAGTACTGTGCAAATAGTCAATAAAACTGCTAATATTTAAACCTTGCCCTTTCCACAAGACAAAAATGTCATCCACAAACCATACATACCAAAGGATATAATCATAAAAGGGGGTCAAAGCATACAAAATATATTGTTCTTCCCAGCGTACCAATGATAGATTGGCATAGCTATTTGCACACAAAGTGCCCATAGCCACGCCAACCTGTTGGAGAAAAAAGTGGTCTTCAAAAGTAACAACATTATTTTCAAGTATGATCTCTAGCAACGCACATATCAATAAAATCTTATTCGTACTAAGCCTCTTATCTATGTTAAGGAATTCCCTTATTTTCTCAATCCCCCATGCATTAGGGATATTCGTAAAGAGAGATTCAATATCTATAGTAAGGAACACAAAATCTTCATCGTGATTAATAGTTACCATCCTGTCATATAACCGCTCCAAAAATATCTTTGTATCTCTAAGTACTGTATGACAACCAGTCAAAAATTCATGTAAAATACCTTCTACATAAATAGATAAAGGCTCAGTACACCAGCCTGCTCCTGATATGATAGGATGCATAGGAGGGACAGTGGAATGTTTATGAATTTTAGGTAGGCCATATATTCTTGGAATCAGGGGTTTCTGCACTGAAAAATAATTAAATAGGGGCTCATCAATTAATCCTGTAATCAATAGATCAAAGACCAGAAACAACTCTTTCTCAATGATCGCATTCACAGCTGGTTTAGTCAGAACTTGGTAAGTACAAGTATCTAATAACAAAACATTCATCTGGTTAATATACAAGTCTTTGTCCATTAGGACAATTCTACCCCCTTTATCAGCTTGTTTTATGATTAAAGAATGTAGGCTCTGTAATTCATTTAAAGCCCTATATTCTTCCACAGTTAAATTATGAAAATAATAACTATTCATGTCAAGGGCATGTACTTCTTTAAATGCATGTTCCCATATATCTAGAAATCCTTGTATACTTGGAGGGGTGGGAGGAATGTAAGTACCAGGTTTCTTATATACATTTATATTAGCATCAGTATTATCTCGAAAAATACATTTTAAAGACAAATTTCTACCAAGTAGCTTTAAATCTGTGATCATTTCAGTTAGATCTGCCTTTTTGCAGGAATAATTGACAAACCCTTATTAAGCATGTTACTCTGCTCATTAGTCAAGGCAAAGGAGGAAATGTTTGCAGGAAATGTTTGCAGTGAGATTTGTTGTCACATTCTCCTTCTCTTCAAAAAACGTACTGTTTTGTCTGTTTCATGTTCCCTCATTATTTTCCCTGTAGTCAGGTTGCTTTGGGTTCGAACTCTGAATGGAAGAGCTGTTTTCAAAGTGAATTCTCCTACTTTCGAATTGTCTAAAAAAAACGCTAGTATCTCTGGCGTTTACTTGTGTATTGTCTATTAGAGTCTTACCTGTATCATTAGCATTCCTTTGCTGTTCATTGTGCTCGTTTTTATCTGAGCTCGATGTTGATGTATCTCCATTTACAGCTGAAGCAAAAGATGGAAATTTTGGAATGGGAACGCTAGCCTCAACCCGTTCTCTTCCCGTTTGTGTAGCTGATGCTGCCATGCTTTCGCTCGAGTTTCCTGAGTGAAAACCGGAAGTAGAAGGCTGTGTTACCGAAATTAATGTCCTGCTAGTCTCTGTGTTGACAGTAACAGGATTCTGTGAGGTAGATCTATTTATAGACTCCCTCGGCCATGAAAGACATTATTATTCTTAAAATCTAATTTATCTCTGTTCAATTCGGACAATTTGGTGTTCTGAAGCTTCCTCTCATATGCGCTAATATTTTGATGCAGCTGGCCCATTTTATTTAAAGTAATAGCAGCAGGATAAGTCTCAGTTGTCTTATTTTCTAAAGCTACAATCTCAATTTTCAACTCAGTCTCTAGTGGTGAAAAAAACTCTATAAGAAGTTCCATGTACTTAGAACTAAAGGACAAGCTCAATTCTTGCCACTTACGTAAAAGATCCGGATATGTATTTCCGTATGTAGGCATATTTAATATGCGCAAACCACGAGGAATCACTTTAGCTTCCAATAACGCCTGCAGATGTAGTCTTTGCCATTGTAGCCTTTTATATTTATATAAAAGATTTTCCAGTCCTCTATATTGTACTTGGAACACTAGCATCTGCTCCATACCAGAAGCAGTGTCTATTGTGTTAGTCTGTGCTTCAGTATTAAGCAATGGATTGACTGGAATATCCAAAAGTTTCAAAAATCGGCGATGTTCATTCGATAATTCTTGGTTACTATCCATATCCATATTGGATTCCATATGCAGTGTGCCCTTAGCTGAATAAAAAGCAAAACCAAAAATCCAAAGACGGCTTCAGGTATACTGAGGTTCCCAAATGAATAGTAATCAAATAGAAATAGAAATAAAGGCACCAAAGTTACATACTGGGAGCTATATTCAATGACTTTATTACAAAAATAAGAACAGAGAGGTGGCGCAGCGTTGCTTCATCAGACAATGTTAATGCAAATAATACCTGATTAAATACTTAAGCAATTAGTATAACATTAAAGCCTTAAAGCAATCGCATCAAATAAGAACTAGTAAAAGGCAATACCTCAACTAAATACACAACTAAGGCAGTCTTTAAAACCACTCTCCAATTCTTATCCAGGAGATATACATACATTATAAAAAAAAACACATGTCCTTTAAATTATTATAAAAAAATTAAAGGTTTTAAAAATTCACCTGCATCGATACATAAGTATATGTCTTCAACAAACACGTATGGACCATAGTAAGATATTAGAACCATGCACAAACCATTTAAACCAGGATATCTATCTGCATTCAACTTAATAATCCATTTTTGTTCTAATTCTTCAGTATGATTTTCTATATCTCCTCCCCTGTTTGTCCTTTGTATTTGTTGTAAAATTAAAAATTTAAAACAATGAGTACAATCTGTATTTAAAACATGATTAGCTAAGGCATTCGACTGCTTCTGTTTAAACTGTATACAAATAATTATTATGACTGTAAGAGTGCTGATGTTATTTATTTCTGCTTTTGCCAAATATGTCATGCCTATTATATAGGTAAGACAAGCAGGATTTTTAAAGATAGAATATTAGAGCACATAAGGGATATACGGAATCAGAAGCAGTCGAATGCCTTAGCTAATCATGTTTTAAATACAGATTGTACTCATTCTTTTAAATTTTTAATTTTACAACAAATACAAAACACAAACAGGGGTGGAGATATAGAAAATTCTAAAGAAGAATTAGAACAAAAATGGATTATTAAGTTGAATGCAGATAGATATCCTGGTTTAAATGGTTGTACCTCATTGGTTCCCTGCCTTAAGGCAAGACGTTTGAAACATTAATATTGTGCATGGTTCTAATATCTTACTATGGTCCATACGTGTTTGTTGAAGACATATACCTATGTATCTATGCAGGTGAATTTTTAAAACCTTTATTTTTTTATAATAATTTAAAGGACATGTGTTTTTTTTATAATGTATGTATATCTCCTGGATAAGAATTGGAGAGTGGTTTTAAAGACTGCCTTAGTTATGTATTTAGTTGAGGTATTGCCTTTTACTAGTTCTTATTTGATGAGATTGCTTTAAGGCTTTAATGTTATACTAATTGCTTAAGTATTTAATCAGGTATTATTTGCATTAACATTGTCTGATGAAGCAACGTCAAGTTGTGAAAGTGCTCACCTCTCTGTTCTTATTTTTGTAATAAAGTCATTGAATATAGCTCCCAGTATGTAAGTTTGGTGCCTTTATTTCTATTTCTATTCGATTACTATTCATTTGGGCACCTCAGTATACCTGAAGCTGTCTTTGGATTTTTGGTTTTACTTATCTAAGTAACCTGATTACAAATCTAAGCCATGCATATAAATCTGAATTGTAGTCAAGGTCACAGGTGCAGGGGATCATTTAAAGTGCATTGTCTTGGGGGCAGGTTCTCTGAATTATAACTCCAGACTGTGTCAATATAACATTTCGCATGTGCTACTTTACCTGTGTATTTTATTTGTTTGGTTGGTTACTTTAATTTCCTTGCTTCTTCCAGGAAAAAAGTGCTAACTGATTTTGTGTTTGTGTGTGTGTGTGTGTGTGTGTGTGTGTGTGTGTGTGTGTGTGTGTGTGTGTGTGTGTGTGTGTGTTTGTGTGTGTAGAGACTACAGGCAAACAAGCGTAATGCATTTAGCCTTATAACACATATGTCCTGGGTGCACTGGCTCATAGCTGAAATGAGTCATGGAAGGCTGATTTCACTTGCTGCATTAAGAAATTTGTTTTTCTGTCGGTTGCCTGATGACCACAGAATTGTCTGTTATTAGTTGGTCTCCAAATATTGGGTAAGTGAGAACCAGTTATATTCAGGAAGCCATCAGGGGTTTTCCTTAATTAACTTTCTCAGTATGCTGTGTATATTTGTAGTGTTCATACAGTGTCATGCAGTGTGCTCTTGGATTGGTGTTCATGCCTATACATGCAAAGCAATCATGGTCCTGACCTCCTGTAGACAGCACTTCTTTGTGATCCCATCACCACTTGCAGATGCCTCCATGATGGGTGTGCAAGTCATGCACTCCCAATCCTCCCACAGGAAAGGGGAGCGGGCTAAAGTGTAATCATCATGCCATCAACAGCAGGAATTAAATGTGTCCTGACTGTTAGAACAGAGAAGTAAGGCTACTGACTGCTGCCCATAGTGTGTCCCAACGGTTGAACAGAGAAATGAGGCTACAGACTGCTGCCCATAGTGTGTCCCAACTGTTAGAACAGAGAAATGAGGCTACAGACTGCTGCCCATAGTGCAGGCCTTCTGAGCCTCCATTTGCCTACTGTGACTGTGACTCTGAGCAATTCACTCAAGCAGGCAGTGGTTAAGGGCAAATGGGAAAGTGGGCCAGGTTTCATAATTGTCTACTGGGTACTGGACTGCATGTGTAGTAACTAACTATGAACCTATTCCTTTACTTCCCAAACAAGATCCAGCAAATGCCCAAGCTACTAGTCAGTCAAGGGTTACCTGGTTAGTGTTCAGGGCTTTCTCTCTGTCTCTCTCTTTCTCCTTAGGTACCTGTAGGCAAAAAAAGACCATATTACATTATTAATCCTAAAATGTCATGCTCCTTCCAGGATGGCATTATTTACTAAGTATTGTAGCAGCAAATGTATTTATTTTATTTATTTATTTAAGTTTGATGACCGGAGAAGTCGACTGGGCCAAGAAGAGCCTGTTTTCAGTGGAGGCCAGGGGAGAAAAGCTCCACAATAATTGCAAGTTACATTTCACATGTTACAAAAGGACATAGTTCATACAGCTAATTAAACATTTACAGATACGTGCCATGATATTTGCAACTGGCTTGTCATAATGTTGCAAAAGTGAAGAGACATAATTCAATACAGAAATGTCAACATTTACATAAAGTGAATATTTTTGTTATAAACTCAGTTGTAGGTTTAACATTTCAAAATATACAGCTACTAGCCATTAGTAGGTTAGGAAAATATTATGCATGGAGAGGGTAAAAGTATATTTGAGACTGGAGAGTATAGTACAATAGATATTAGAGAGAAAATTAGTTTTTGGTAAGGGAGGCATTGGTTTGAGTGGGATGAAGTAATAGTAGAGGTAGTTGGATGAGTCAGTACAAGGTGGAATGAGGGGGGAGTTAAGTTGGAGTGTGGCAAGGGCATTCCCATTTGGAAGAAAGATGAGAGAGTAGCTGAAATTTGAAATTTATATGGTTAGGTAGGTTGTGTAGGTGTGTGGGGAGAGAGTTCCACTGTTTAGCTAAGGAGTGGGACAGCAGTAGATGGCCAGGAGGCATTACAGGTTTGTGGACCTGAAGGAGATTTTGGTTTTGGATCTGAGTGAGCAGTTGGAAATGGAAGGTTTTAAGGAAGTAGCAAGAGCTGGGCAGTTGGCAGGTTTAAATATGAGCTTGTGGGCAATGGTGAGTTGTAGGTAACTGAGGTAGATGGGTAGTTCAAGCTAGTTGAGGGTGAGGAGGGAGTGGCAGTGGTGGGATGAGTTTTTTGAATTGGTTGCAAATTTGGAGATCTTGTCGTAGCAGGATTCAGGTTTGGACCAAAGGCCAAGATGGAGATTGGTGAAAAGAGGGGCACCATGCATAAGTGAGGGGAGTAGAAAGGTGGATGCAAGAGTTTGATGGGTAGAGGGGTTTAAGAAGTGTTGTGCCTATAGAGGAGACCAAACTTTTGGTGTGTTTTCTTGATTGCGGAGCAGATGTGGGTGTCAAATTTTAGTTCTTTATCGATAATGATGCCAAGAAACTTGGTGCTGGGAACGATTTCAAGGAGGGTGTTGTTTTGGCTCTGTATTGTGAATGTGGATTTATCAATGGAGTTTCTGGTAAGGGAAACAACATTAGTTTGCTCTGATACAGCCTGTCTCTTTTGGTCAGGCAAATAATATGTAATAATAGCACATTTATTAATTGGATTAGGTGTTTTTATTGTGGTATTCTAGGAATGAGACCATTAAATGGCTTTGCATGGTTAGCTGTGTGGTAAATGCCTGAATTTGGGTAGCACCTTGTCTGTCTCCAGGAGATGGTGGAAGAGGATGGTACTAAGCTTCTGCCCAATTACAAAATCTGGGGCACATCTGGGACACCACATGGGTGACACCTAGCAAGGGCACTAGGTTATGTCCAAGCCTACCCAGCTTGCACTGTTTTAGTGCACTTAAACTGTAAGCTGAATGGAATCCTGAAGACTACTAAGAGATGACCTGTGTCTGGTATTGAAGATATCCTCTGACCCATTATTGATGAATTTACTGCACATCAGCAAGTCAAATGGCATCAGAAATAGTCTAGTGATCTAAACCTCTTCCTCAACATCAACAGAAAGGTTTGGAGGGACAGGTATATATTGCAGAGGATACTGCTGCTGTGTAACAGACTCCCCTTCACATAAAACAAAGTTCAACTAAGTCCATTTTCAAGCGCAACTTAGACTTATGGCTGGGAAGCAGAAGATTTACCCCAGGACTGCCCCCATAGTTCTAATGGATGGAGGCAGATCCTAAATGCTTTATCCCATTCACGGGTTCCCTCAAATTATCTTTGGTATGATCCTATTTGTTCTCATTAGGGGTAATATAGAATTATTGACAATGGGATGGGTAATTCCAATCTTTAGCCGAAAGAGAAGTTTATTTTGAGCAGAAAAAAGATAAATTGTCTAGGTGTAAAATGTACCACAAGGGAACCTAGCCTAGTACTTTTTTATTTATTTATATTTGTTTTCTGGGAAGACCAATCATTTCCATATATTTTTTTCACACACAGCCTGGGAGCAGTGTGACTTGCTCAGTAAGCACCTCCTTAATCTTCAGAGTTGACTGTCTTATGGACCTATGAACAAAGGCCCAGAGGAATTCTTCCCCTCAAATGATAGCAACAGTGGAGTCCGAAGAGATCCTTGGGGTGTATGCTTTCAGTAG
>NC_056726.1:1495472059-1495499559 GCF_019279795.1 Protopterus annectens
AATTCTGCTACCACTGCCTGACTGCTCTGAAGCTGCTGAGCAAAGCAACAAGAAACAGGGTAATTCTTGGTTTAAGTCCAAATTAAAGGATCATTTTTTCAAGAAAAATGAATGCAAAGGCCTTAGGGATGGATTAAAATTTGTGTCACTCTACTTACCTGGCATACATCTTCCTCAAATCTTTTAATTCAGCTAAACAAATTGTTGCAATGTTTTACACAATTTATTACGGCAACATACATCTTCTAATTTGTAACATTTTACTAAGATTTTGCAATAAATACAAAATAAACAGTGACATCAATGTATCTTTTTTGTTCTAACACAGGGCTATTATAGCTTGCTTTCTAAATAGTTTCTTTTATGAAAAACGTATAAAGGCTTGTACTGTAAATAATTGCTTATAAATATTTGATATTTTGTTATAAATTACAAAATTGTTGCTGATATGTTTCAGCTAGTTGTTTGTAATTCTGTAGTTCTATTTAAGTCAATATCAATATCTGCATTCTCCTTCATGTTATGTTGGTAAACATTTTTCACTTGTTTATACTGTTTTCTATCTCCCTGTAGTCAAATAGCACTGCATATGTACTGTACGAGTTTCATGTATGCACTCTTTGTTATTGTACAGCTTCCACTTTAAACCCTGGATTGTGACTGAAAAGGAAATTTTAATGACTCTACTCAGCTGGTTAACAAAACTAAGCAAACAATTAAGTAAGTAGATAAAGCAGGCAGCACTATAGATTTATGTATACCATTAGGAATTGTGTGGTTCCTTGTGTAAGAATCTAGAAGCGATCCATTTGTACCAGAGCTCATTCGCAGTGCTACACTTTACCTAACTCAATGTTAAGTGTCTGAATGCTGTCCAAAAGCAGAGGTTTGCATAATTTGTATTTGGGCAACTGTCTTCGAACTAAATATGAGAGAGAAAAATGAGCCAGGTTGACACTCAGGCAGATTAATTTGTGAAAGAGATAAGAGATGACTGATGCTCTTGCAAGTTGTTATGTGGCAGAAAGACAAACTGCTCTCTTGCTAGTATAGTGTAATGGACTAATGCAGTGACATCTGAACAAGCTATAATCAGTAGATGGACATTTGAGTCCCACAATTTTAACTTTTCTTACTTCCAGGGAAGGCACTTATCGCAAACAAATTTCTGGATCAGCCCAGAAAGAAGATCACTGACTCTAGATGGCATTATTCAGTCGACAAGGACCCATATAACACAATATGCTGTGACCCACCACATTCTAATAATTTCATTAAAATTATTTACATGCATTTCCTGGTTGAAAAGTACTTTGGCACATAACTTGAAATTGGGAACCTCAATGCAATTCATTTAAATTTTTCAGATGAGCATACACACTGCAATGTTTTCTCTGTTGCACATGTTTGCCTTAAATTAAGACCACAACACCAAATTAATGAAAGTACTAATGTTAACAATTCAGTCTGCATTGTAGTTACCCTCTTTAACTGTGCTCTCAAACAGATTGCTCCCAAAGATACTGTGGTGATAATTACAGTTATAATATGGTAAACTCTTGTTCAAGGCAAAGAGACACTGAGGAAAACAGCACCCCTTTAATACTGCCAATAAATTTAATTTAAACCAGTTTTACCAGATGGTTTGCCACAATACACTAATAATAGTTTTTGCATAAGTCTGTTACAACTAGTTTTGCAGAGCCAATTTATTTGGACAGTGAAAGTAATAACTACTGAATCATTCTACCAAATCAACTGGAAATTATTTTATAGGCAATAATGGCTTGGTTAAGAGTTTAGTGATCATACAAATATTGTCTTTAAAACTATTAAAAATCTGACATTTTGGAAAGAAACTTAAGTCCAGTTACCAGCATTGTGTCTAACAAACCCACAGGTACTTATTTACGGTAGAGCTAAGGTCTTTTTAGTATATACATGTGTGCATGTGTATGTGTGTGTGTGTGTGTGTGTGTGTGTGTGTGTGTGTGTGTGTGTGTGTGTGTGTGTGTGTGTGTAAATAATTTATTAGAGCTAAAATAAATAATGTCTGTAATTTTCCTGACTAGAATACTCATGTTAACATCATACACATATTCTACAGTATTTACAATATTCACCAGCAAGAAAATAGCTACTTTTAGGAATTTATATCTGTTAGCATTAATGAATTATGATTTTTGTCTTTAGTCATGTGTTTTAATATGGTTGCTGCTTAAATAATTCATAGTTATATAAGTTGTGTTCTGATGAAGTTTGTGTCACAGCAAGAGGTTCTCCGGTTCGATTCTCAGCTGGGGTATTTCATTGATTTCATGAACTTGAAACTTCAACCAATGAAACATGTAAAGGGATTCTTAACCCCAACAGTGGCTGCTACTCAGGGCATCATGTATTATAAGTGCATTATGCTGATACTATTAGAACTGGGAAGCATTCAGTCTAATATAAGGCAATGCTACAATGAGAAATCAGACTGAAATGGATGTTGCAATGACCACAGAGTAGCTTGGAGGAAGAAATCCTCTTTTATGCAAAATTGAGCACATTGCCATTGAAAAGAATATCATAAGAGACTTGGAAAGAGTTTCATCTGTTAGTAACAGTGTGTCTATATATATATATATATATATATATATATATATATATATATATATATACATTTTTTTTTTGCTTTTTTTTTGTTTCACTGCCTCTCGGTACTTTTTAGCTGTCAAGGCAACTAGACAGAATGCCATAAATATTTGATTAATCATCCAAAGTATGTCTTATTTCGGAGTTGTTTCTTTTCTACAAGACTTAAACATAAAGCCACAAAAAACACTTATCAAATAAAATTATTAGAAAAATCCAGCAAAATTAATAAAATAAATTTGTTAGAAAAATGCAAGAAACATTCTAATAAATTCTTTAATACATATCAAAATATGTTCATTTTCTAGACGTGCTAAATAAAATAACTGCTAGAGTTAATAATTCTGAAATTACCTTGGGTACTTCAATTATCTGGTAGTCTCTTACTCAGCCCATAACCAGTTTTGTGACATCTACGTTAAAAACACCAAAGAATTTCTCTCAAATGAAAAATGGATCCTTGAAGTTGAACAGCTGACAGCATTCAGAGTCAAACAGACTTTAAAGAAATAAAGTCCTGGGGCACATTTTCATATGCCCAGGCAAAACTTTCCTTTTATCTTAACAGAACACTTCCCAGCATAATCTATCTTATCATACATGTATGGCTGACCCCATAATAAACTATTTTTCATGTTTGGGTCCAGTCTGATTAAACAGAGAAATCACTACATAAAGACTTTATTTATTTATTTTATTTATTTATTTAACATTTGTTGACCGGGAATGTCCGACTAGGTTCCACAGAGCCTGTTTTCAGTGGAGGCCCAGGAAGAAATGCTCCAGATGCATGTCTTTGGAATGTGGGAGGAAACCGGAGTACCCGGAGGAAACCCACGCGAACACAGGGAGAACATGCAAACTTTAAAGTCATGCATTCCACTTTGAGGTCGAATAGGTATATTCAGTTCTAAAAGAGAGGTGCAACTAATTATTTTAGCCTAATTTCAGCCTATTTTGTTAACCTCATACCATGAAATGAAAATACCATATGATGTCACATCAAGAAACAACCCAAACAATGTTGATATCTTACAGAAAGACTAATGATTGGTGTCAGAGCCCTGGCATCAAGCTAAATGCAAAGATGTGTATAACAATACCATTTGGGAACTCAAATACCCCCTGCAGATTGATAGCAGCCCCTAAGAATATACTCAGTGGCAGGAGATTTGGGTACTCAGATATATAGTAATATGAACTTTGACCATCATGTGTCCATAGTGGTGAAAAAATCCTTCTGTGCAGCTTAGCTTGTATGTAAGGGTATGGTATCCATATCTAGGATGTCATAGTACCAATGTACCCAGCCCTCATCAGACCACTAATTCAGTACAATGCATAGGTTCATAGATTCATAGGTTCATACTAGGCTATATGCCCTAGGGCATTTATAAGCCTAGCCAGAGTGGGTTTGGCTTTCGCCACCCATTTTAAATTAATTTTGCTATGCCCTTTTTTGAGGTTAGTATACTGTGCCTCTGTCTAACAGTGACACAGAAGTGATAGCCAGGGTAAACCTACGATCCCCATCCACTCATCAAAATTCCTCTTGAAGAGAGTCAATGTGGGACTCTGCCTAACCTGGACTGGGATTTTATTCCAGTGTGAAGGGAGCCTCTGGGTTATGAATCTGTCCTTCCAGCATGTCCTATTTATTTCAGTGCTGAGGTTCAAGTCTCTCGAGCACGTAGCTCGATGGGATTTGGATTTTCTGAGGTGCAGCATGTCCATTAATTCTGGGTTGGACATGACTTTATACGTCAGGCACAGATCGCCTCTGAGCAGGCGGTATGCCACTGAGTAGAGCTGGCGTTTCTTTAACCGGGCAGCATACGGCATCTGTTTATGCCCTTTGATCCTCTTGGTGAGGTACTTTTGGGGTCTTTCCAGTTGCTGCAGGTGTCTGGTAAGGTACATCCCAAAAGGGGCATTGTACTCAATTATGGGCCTGATGAGGGATGAGTAAAGAGGCATGATGACCTCCCCTGATCTAGATGTGAATCCCTTCATGATTAGGTGGGCTATATAAAATGTTTTTCTAACCAATTTGGCCACGTGGTTGTCAAATGAGAGATTGCTATCAACTTGGGTCCCCAGGTCCCTAATGACTTCTTCTGTACTTAATGGATTACCACCTATGTGGTAATTTGTGTGCACTTTGTTTTTGCCAAAGGGGATGACTATACACTTTTTGGCGTTTAGCTTGAGGCCATGGCTCTGGCACCAGTTGTCTGTTTCTATGAGGCCCTTTTGGAGGATGCTTGTGTCAGCTGGAGAGTTGATTATGGCGCCCATTTTGCAGTCATCTGCAAACTTGGTCAGCCACAGTCCTTCCGTTTTGGCCTGTACCACCGAGAAATATATACCGAACAAGAGAGGTCCCAGGACTGAGCCTTGTGGGACGCCACTTGTAACTGGCTTGGAGTCTGACATGGCTCCAGCAATTCTAACCATGTGGGTTCTCTCCTTGAGCCAGTTTGCAACCCATCTAGTGACATAGGGGTTTATATTTAAGCTGGTGAGCTTATCTATAATGCCCGAGTGGGGTATTGTATCGAAGGCTTTTGCAAGGTCCAGGTAGGCTGTGTGGACCACCTTCCTCTCGTCAATGGCCTTGATGACTGTTTCAAAGAAATTGACCAGGTTTAAGAGGCAGGATCTGCCCTTAACAAAGCCAAACTGGGTAGGATCCAGTGTCTGTAGGTCCCCAATATCTTTATTTATGAGGTCCATGATGATCCTTTCCATAGCTGTGCAGACCAAGCTAGTCAGGCTTATATATATTATATATATTAGATAGTTTCCAGGATCCGTTGAGGCACCACCTTTGTGGAGAGGAACCACTGTTGCTGTACGCCACTCTTTGGGTACATATCCTGTAGTAAGGCTGAGATTGAACAGTAGTTTTATGTTTGGGTTTAGTTCTTCTTGGAGTTCATGTAGGATGCAGCCAGGGACACCGTCTGGTCCCATTGATGCTGTGTTTTTTGCTTTGGAGAGGGCAGCTCTTACCTGAGCATCTGAGATGTCAGGGGGGCAGCACTCTGTTGGGATAGATATTTGCCCTTTTGGTGGGGAGGGGGGGGATTGCACTGAACCTGTCAGCTAGGATGTTGACACTGTCTGTGGGTTCGGTGTATTTTTTGTCATTTTGGACTAATTCTGAGCATATCTGGGAATTCCCACCCAGGTTCCTAACATAACTAAAGAAGGCCTTGTGATTATCCTTAGTGTCCTGTGCAATTTTTCTCTCAAAGCTGGCCTTAGACGATTTTATGAGTGCCCATAGTTTTTTGCTAATACTGATCAGAGATGCCTTCCCTTTTTGGGATTTTGCTCTATCATGTAGTAGCTTCCTCCTTCTATTGTATAGTTTGTTTATGGCTGGGGTCCACCAGACAGGACGTCTGCCTTTGGAGGATTGGGTCTTGGTTTTATTTGGGATTGCATGATCCATGCATTCCTGAAGGTGTTCATAGAATGCATTTTTAAAGGATTCTGGGGTCTGGGCCGTATTTTCCACAGGCCCGGGGGCTTTGAAGGATTCCATCTCGGTTTTGAGGCGTGTGAAATTTGCTTTAGAGAAGTTTTTCACTGTGGTTTTCTGGGCGGGGGTGGGGTCGGGATGTGAATATCCAGTGATATTAGTTTATGGTCTGATCTTATCAATGAGGGATACACTTCTGGTCTGGAGCATAGTGCCCCCATGTTGGTGATGATCAGGTCCAGTATGTTTTCCCCTCTTGTGGGAACGGTAACAAGTTGTTCCATAGCATTTGAGTTTATAAATTCTAGGAACCTTTGGGCTAGGGTGTTGAAGCTAGAGTAATGCTCCCAGTCTATGTTTGGTTATTTGAAGTCACCCAATATAATGGTGTTTGGAGAGACCTTCATATTTTCCAGTATTCTCAGGAAGGCCGAGTGGGGTTCCTGTGTTTAGGAGGGTAGTCTGTAACAGGCTATAAACTGGAAGGCAGTTTTACCCACTGTTAGTTGCACATGGATAGTTTCTGATGCTTCGTGCTGTGCCACCAACCTGGAGGTGTGGGTATCTTTGATGAATATTGATACTCCCCTTCCTTTTGTGGTTCGGTCCAAGTTTTGGGGCCGAAAAGCATGGTATGAGGTATAACCTGGTAGTGCTGGGGTGCTCTCGGGAGCCTTGAACCAGGTTTCTGTTACTGCACAAATATCGATGTTCTCTATGCTAAGGAGAGTTTCGAGTGCGTGCATCTTGAGGTTTAGACTTCTGCCATTGAGTAGCATTACTCTTAGTTTCTTATCCCTTGTGATAGCTATGGAGGTGGGTTTGTCTTTTGAGCCTTGCCTAAAAAAGGCACTATGGGGGTAGCAAGAGCCTTTGCCAATATCCGAAAGCCCAGGGGTGACAGGTGCAAGTTGTCCCTAGTGAAGCATCATGGCTTGTCGAGCATGTCATCCCAGGCTGACAGGCATTGGATCCCCTTTGAATGACACCAATACTTAAGCCAATTGTTGAACTTGATCATCTTGTCTTCATATTGTGGCATCATTCTTGGTGAGGGTAAGATGCTACTCAAGGTCAGGGTCATACCGGCCTGGGCTACATGCTCAGAGAGCTCCTCTATGTCTCTTTTCATGTAGTCCAGGGAGGTACATCTCAGGTCATTCACACCAGCATGGACAATGACTGAGTCATATTTGTACTTGCCTTGGAGTGAACTGAGTGCTTGTGTTATATGGCAGATCCTAGCGCCTGACAGGCAGCTCACCGTGACCTTCTCCTTGTTCAGCCTGGTGAGTGGGATGTCGGTGTGCCTGATGATAGAGTCACCTATTACAAGTGTATCAGGTGTGTTGTTTAGCCTTAAGGGCTGTGATTGTTTGGCACACTGGCTTTGTGAGCTATGTGTTGCATGTGTTTTGTTTTGGGGTAGCGGTTGCTTGGGTGTCTGCTTTGGAGGTCTCTGCTGCTTAGGCAGATTTTTATTTAGAGCCTCGAGTATGTTTTGTGTGTTTATGTGTTTGGTTTGCTGTCGTGGTAGGTCTATGTGAGACTGGAATTGTAGTGAGTGTGGTTTCCTTCTCCTCCTGACTGGTTACGCCAGTACTGAGGTGAGAGAGCTTAGCCTCCAGTTTGGCTATATGGTTGCATCTCTCACATGTGTTGGAATTTGTTGGGAGGAGGAGAGGGTTGTCTGTGTACATGAGGCAGTTATAACATTGCCTCAAGATTCCCAGATTCACCAGCTGGACTGGAGAGGAGATTGACAACTGACCTTTGGACATGCTGGAATAGTACTGGGAATTCCTTTATAATTGAAAAAAGGGCCAATGGGGAACAAGGTACTCAAGGGGAGTTTGTGAGGGTGTAGTGCTTTTAATTTTTTAGTGCTGACTTATATAATTTCTTTAGTGAGCAAGTGCCAGGTAACTTAAATGCAATGTGTTACAGGTAACTTAAATGCAAAAACGACAAACAGTAACTTTCTTTCAAGTGAAACAAGGAAATAAGTACAGTAAGCAATGCAGATATAAATTAACTAGATTCAGGCCTGCTGGATCTAGCTTTGTTTGTATAACTTGAGAACTAATGGGATCCACAGAAGTGCTGAAAAGCCACGTTTTAGGTGGAATTAGCATTTCAGGTAAATAACAAACAAACAACAAGCATACAAACAAAGCTAGATTCAGCAGGCCTGGATCTAGTCTATGCTACAGCAAACACGGTGTACCAATTTCAGTAAGAAACAGTTAGAATATGCAGGCACTATAAGCCTTTAAACAGAAATTCCCAGCTCAGAAGGGCAGAGTCCAGCCTCTCCTCCCACAAGAGTGCAGACCACGATCCTTCTTAATGTAAAATAACTGGCCTGAAGCCCAAGTGCTTAAACCAGAACTAATACACTTTTAGAATAACAGACAGTGAGCCCTCAATCAGCAGTTCCCAACTTAGAAGGATGTAAGCTACCTGTCCTGCCACCACAGTGCAGGCCACAAACCTTCCTAATGTAAAACAACTGGTCTGAAGCCCAAGTGCTTAATCCAAAAGACTTAGAATGAATGCTACACTTTAATCAAGTTACTACCAAGCAGTAATAAATACAACTGAATACTTTAAAGAATGCCTGGATTAGTGCTCAAGTTATACAAACAAAGCTAGATCCAGCAGGCCTGGATCTAGTCTATGCTACAGCAAACAAGGTGTACCAATTTCAGTAAGAAGCAGTTCAAATGTGCAGGCACTATAAGCCTTTAACCAGAAATTCCCAGCTCAGAAGGACAGAGTCCAGCCTCTCCTCCCACAAGAGTGCAGAACATGAACCCTCTTAATGTAAAATAACTGGCCTGAAGCCCAAGTGCTTAAACCAGAATTAATACACTTTTAGAATAACAGACACTGAGCCCTCAATCAGCAGTTCCCAACCTAGAAGGATGTAAGCCACCTGTTCTGCCCCTACAGTGCAGACCACAAACCTTTTTAATGTAAAACTGGTCTGAAGCCCAAGTGCTTAAACTAAAAGGCGTAGAATGAGTTACACCAAGCAGTAATAAATACAATTGAGTACTTTTAAGATGACGCAAAAGCAAAATAAAGTAGGAAAAAACACAAATACAGTAAAAGCAGATCATTTTTTTTTTAAGTGGAAAGAGAGAAAGGAAAGAGAGAAAGGACTAGCAGAAACTAAACTGATTGGCCTTCTTAAATGTTCTCCCTGTACTGGGTAGAATGAAGTAATGACACTAGACTGGGAGGAGGGTCCCAGATCAAATTTACACTAGAGGCAGGCAACTGCAAAGTCACCAACTATAAAAAACATTATACCAACAGGGAGGGAGGGTGGGACTGCAGAAATGTTACTCACAGCTGAATAGCAGCAGTGAGCCTTTAAATGAAAGTTTTAAACAGCTAAAGGAGCCTCTAGGAAAAAGAGTTTAACTGCAACAAGTTATCAGAAACAAACAACCCAACAGATGCTTAATAAAAGTGGACAATTTCCAGTTAATACCTCACACACAGTGAAACTAGCTAGAAAAAATACACAGTACACATAGTGCTATAAATATCAAAGAAATAAAGAACAAAATAAACAAAAAACAGGATACTTAATGTTATATATTATAGCTTCGAGTTTGCTGAGTGTCCTTCCTTCGATTAGCTCAGTGTAAAATGGCAGAACACTCACAACTGAGCTTCTTAGGTAACAGAAAGTTGAAACCTGAGACAGCTTTTAAGAAAGAAATCTCAAAAGAACCAATGAGGTGCTTAGTCTAAGCTGTAGTCCAGGTGATGTCAGTCAGCCAATGACCTCAAACAATTCTCTCTCACTGAAATGCCTGATGGCTTTGGCTAAACCAAGATGTCCCTGAATATGTGCTCAGACACACAGCCTCCACAAACACTAAGCCCAAATACAAGCCTGAATATGGAAATGCTACAAATATCCCCACTACTTAGAACAAATTGCAGAAATGTTACTCACAGCTAACAAGCAGCAGTGAGCCTTTAAATGAAAGTTTTAAACAGCTAAACGAGGCTCTAGAAAAAAAAGTTTAACTGCAACAAGTTATCAGAAACAAACAACCCAACAGATGCTTAATAAAAGTGGACAATTTCCAGTTAATACCTCACACACAGTGAAACTAGCTAGAAAAAATACACAGTGCACACAGTGCTATAAATAACAAAGAAATAAAGAACAAAATAAACAAAAAACAGGATACGTAATGTTATATATTATAGCTCCGAGTTTGCTGAGTGTCCTTCCTTCGATTAGCTCAGTATAAAAATGTAGCATGTACCTCACCAGATACCTGTAACAGCTGGAGCAATCTCAAAGGTTTCTCATCAAAAACTACAGTGTATAACCAATACGTCATATGTAGACAAATTAAAAACTGTATCACTGTATTCAGTTTCGTACTGATTACTGAGGGGTGATTTGTGCCTGACCTCCAAGGCAGTCTCTGACCCAGCACTTATGGAAATTCTGATGCCCATGCCCTGGCCCAGCAATAAAGGACCCTCAATCCTCACTAATAACACCAGTGAGGGGCATCTCATATATGAGGAAAGGATAACAAATGTACACAGTAAAGTGAAATTTCCCTTAAGAGTACACAGAGATCGCAGTCAGTCAAGAGCTGGTCACTCCCTTGCCTCCAGGTCCCCAATAATACTCCCCACTGGCACAGCTATAGGCCCAGATCTCAGCCTAGTGGGCAAGCTAAAACCTCCAGCACCCTCTCTGTCCAACCAGTGTTTTGAGTCCCAGTCCAAGTAGCTGACACACACACACACACACACACACACACACACACGCACGCACTTTGAGAAGAGTTTATACAACCACACAGACACTCCTGGGGAAAGCTGGCACAGGTTCTCCAGATGTGCCCCTTTTCCCAGACTATATGGTGGTATCAGCTGCCACCACCCACTAATATGTATCAGCTACACAAAGGCCCTCAAAAGGGTGTCCAATTATTACTGTGCAATATTATTATCCAATTGGTAGTAAAGCCCATGGCTAAAGCTATTGCAGTGGCATTGTATAATTTTACCAAAGGCATGCAAGTACTCTAAATAACTTAAATTATCTCTACAAAAACAGTCACATTTGAAAGGGTTTAAAAATATTTAATAACAAATTGTCAAAACACAAGACAATACTTTTTACTACACATTGCTATTCAAGAGTTCGGAGATCACAGAGAAATACTTAAAATAATTCAGTAGTACAGTTCTGACATCACAGAAAAACACTTAGTCTAATCTTTCTAGTTTCTAGCTATTTCTAAGAGAAAACACAAGTCTAAGATAAACTTACATATAGAGCAAGACAGTGATGATGAGTTGGATGGTAAAGACAAAAATGTTTAATGCTCTCAGATTCTCTCTGTTTTTAAAATCACATTCCTGGTTCACATTACATCATTCTTCACACTTTCCTGGGGTTCCCAGGCTAACAGGCTACATTCTTTAGCAAGCTCACACCAGGTCAGGAAGCAAGGTCATTATAACATTTATGCATACAAATTCTGGCCATTAACTCTGGCCTTAAAACAATAGCAAGAATTCCTTCAACTAGACCGGCCGGAGCCGTGTTTACTTCAAAGGGTCACAACATGCTTTATTTGGTCAGTAGAGTGCACTGTTGTTACATTTTTTTCCAGTTCCACATGTAACACTATTTTTATCATTTAAGACAACAAGTCTGTGGTTTACTTTAATATTTACAGATGACAGAATTATCTCCAAAATTCTATCTGGATAGGCTGGCAGCCTTCATCTATCTTCACCCAATCTTCACAGAAATGTTGTATACTCATAAAACTAACTGTACGAGTGCTACCTGCTCCAAATATCTAAACCTGATCTTTGTCATGAATAACAAATGCTGGAGAGACAGATATGTGTCGTAGGGACTGCCCGTCCTCTGGAATAGGCTCCCTATTCATGTGAAGCAGAGGCCTTCCCTGACCATCTTCAAGCACACTTTGGATCAACTGATGGGAAATCACAAATTTACTCCTGGGGTGGCACTCATGCACCTTATGGATAGAGGCAGTCTGTAATAATAGTCAAAATCCCACATGAAGACCCTTATTAACTTTCCACAGAGATAGAAAATTGGGTAAAATCTGGGTACAACTGGCTAAGCTTGTAAAGGCTTTTGAGCCATTATTCTAGTAATCTCCTATGAACCTATGAACCTATGAACCTATGAACCCATGACATGATATGATGCCATTCTATGCCATACTAAACTATATCATACTGTACAAAACTATGACATATGACAGCATTCCATGCCATGGCATACTGTTCCATACTTTACCATGATATGCCATGCCATAAAATGGATTAAAATTTCATTCCATGCCATACCATAATTTGACAGAATTGTGTTGCTCTCTTGACACTTTCATCTGCAAAATCAAAATTTCTGAAAATGTTTCACTGAAAACACTTTTGGTAAAACTCACAGTAAATCGTTTTCTGCAGAGGGGAACCCCCCCACACACACACACAGAAACTTAAATATACCCACTCAACGAACTCACAACAGTAAGAAAAGGGAATTCTCCACTATCATTTAAAGTGCTTTCAGTGAAACATTTTTATTGAAACATCAGTCACTAAAACTGCTTGCAATCTACCAACAGGCTCCCAATTTAACATTTTCTGCTATTTTATCCAATTTTGTCCCATGGCACATCTTGTGGTATCATCCCATCTAATGACTGCTCATAGAAAAGAAAAACAGTGGAGATAAGATAAGAGAACTCTTGAAAGTCCCACAGTCAGCAGAGGATATGAATAAAGGGAGGGTGTCCTAATGGTTAAGGTGTTTGCCTTATAAATACAAGGTGCAGGGTTTGAGTCTCACAAGAGATAATTGGCTAGGCTTAAAATGACTGGCAATGGTAGTTAGCCTAGTACTAATCTGTGAACCTATGAACCTAAAAACAAATCCTAGAAGCACTTTGAATTTTCCCATTCAGAATATATGGCTGACCCTGTCCCCAGTCTGCAGACCCTACTTATTCAGCTTCACAAAGATCAGATATATAGTCTATGTTTGCAGGATGATGCCAGAGTTAGGAATCATGCTGAAAGGCTTTGCAAGGTTGAGATAGGCAGTGTGCACTGTTTTACCTTCATCCATGGATTTGGTGACATTCTTAAAGAAATCTACTAAGTTTAATAAGCATGAAATACCCTTAACAAAGCCAAACTGAGATGGTTCCAGTGTTTGGAGGTCACCTATGTCCTTGTTAATAAGGTCCATTATAATTCTTCCCATGGCCTTGCAGATGAGGCTGGTTAGATATATGGGTCTGTAGTTACCAGGGTCAGTTGCTGGCCCCCTTTGTGCAGGGGGATTACAGTTGCTGTTCTCCACTCACCAGAAACATAGCCAGTTGTCAAGTTATAATTAAAAAAACGCCAATTGGGTCTGCTATGCTCAAACTAAGCAAAGTATATAAAACAATCACTACAGCAAAGACCAATTATACAACATATGGAAACAGTGGCAGAACAATCTACAAAAACAAATAAAACAAGTATAATATGCAATAATTAATCAAGAAATTCAAGACAGTGCAGTAGATTTGCATTGCGAGTAAGACTGAAGTAAGAATATATTAAAAACTGTAGAGGAAAACACTAAAAATAAAATGAGTAAATGTGCACAGATTTATAACGATGAACCCAACAATGCAGTTTTTATCTTCAAGGAACTAAACAATAAATAAGCAATGAATTCATAACTCACACACTTATAGACATTCATGAAATAAGATGCAACTCAATTTTTGAATTCCGTCACAGATTTACATATCCTAATGTGTACTGGAACAAAGATGTTACTAACAGAGCTGGGGAATATTGCATTACCACAAACATTAAACTGAATATGTTCTACAGAGCTGCATTGAGTGTTAACTTCATAAGATAAGAGCTGGTGTAATGATGTATTTCAGAGAAGAAAATGCCACTGGAAGAAAGGAAAGTAGGAACATGAGTCTGTGATGGACACATGTTTTTATTAAGCTTGCTAGAGGTTAGAGTAAATGGAAGACACACCTCTTAGTATAAGTCAATCATGAAAGAGTTTGGATAGAGAGGAAACCAACTATACCTGGCAATGGAAAGAAGGAAGTTCTTGGTGATGGCCAAAGACCATTTGAGCCATAACCCAAGTCAATGGAGTAAGATGTGTCATACTGACAGTCACAGAGCAAATGTACATATTTAGTTTGAATTTGGTAAGTACAAATTCATATGAATGGCAGTAACAATGCAACATTTAATGAATATTGTGCACGTATTAGATTCAACTACAACAGCTCTTAAAAGTAATCTTTGTAACAAATACGTATTTATATAGTTATAGTTCTATAATCAAGTTTTCGGAAATCACTGCATGAAAACAATGTTTGTATCTAATAAGGGACTGGAGAGAGTTTAGGACAGGACAGCACAGGAGTGTAGATGTTGAAGTCTGTTGGCACAGCCCAGTCATTGCTGGCAGTATCGGGTGTCCCACTTATCACCAGACCACTGAGGAAGTGTTACAGGTTTATGCTGGCCCATTAATCACCAGACCACTGAAAAAGTGTTAAGGGTTTACACTAGCCCCACTTATCACCAGATTATGAGGAAGAGTTATGGGTTTACACTGGCCAACTTATCACCAGAGCACTGAGAAAGTGTTAAGGGTTTACCTTGGCCCATTAATCACCAAGCCACTGAAGAAGTGTTAAGGGTTTACCTTGGCCCATTAATCACCATACCACTGAAGAAGTGTTAAGGGTTTACCTTGGCCCATTAATCACCATACCACTGAAGAAGTGTTAAGGGTTTACCTTGGCCCATTAATCACCATACCACTGAAGAAGTGTTAAGGGTTTACCTTGGCCCATTAATCACCATATCACTGAAGAAGTGTTAAGGGTTTACCTTGGCCCATTAATCACCATACCACTGAAGAAGTGTTAAGGGTTTACCTTGGCCCATTAATCACCATACCACTGAAGAAGTGTTAAGGGTTTACCTTGGCCCATTAATCACCATACCACTGAAGAAGTGTTAAGGGTTTACCTTGGCCCATTAATCAGCATACCACTGAAGAAGTGTTAAGGGTTTACCTTGGCCCATTAATCACCATACCACTGAAGAAGTGTTAAGGGTTTACCTTGGCCCATTAATCACCATACCACTGAAGAAGTGTTAAGGGTTTACCTTGGCCTATTAATCACCATACCACTGAAGAAGTGTTAAGGGTTTACCTTGGCCCATTAATCACCATACCACTGAAGAAGTGTTAAGGGTTTACCTTGACCCACTTATCATCAGACAACTGAGGAAGAGTTACGGGTTTACCCTGGCCCACTTATCACCAGAATACTGAGGAAGTGTTACAGGTTTACTTTAACATTTCACAGGAACTAAGTATTTAGTTAAGGCACTTTATAAGGTCCCATTAATTACTTATTAAAAAATAACACCATTAAAAATGAATTCCATTGTGTTGGGCAGTTGCATAAATGCAGAATCTTCTTTTTCTCTCTCTCTCTCTCTCTTTTTTTTTTTTTTTTTCTTGTGGCAGGGCTATGGTTGGCTTTAGGTGTTTTGTGTGAGGTTCACCCATTGTTTTACACTGACATGAGAATCTTTTGGGGCACAACTTGAACAATTTTTAGACTGAATCTAGGCAGTTTCTCACCGCAGTAGGTTAGACAAGGTGCAGTGGCTACTTTATAGGATGCTGTATTCAGCTACAAAAGCTTCTCAGTACCAGCCAGATGCATCCTTTTGCAGGTGTTATTGTCATTGTTTCAGGTGGGTGGCTGCAGTGGTGCAGTGGTTAGCATTGCTGCTCACAGCAAGAAGTACTCCAGTTCAATCCTCAGCTGGGGTGCCTTCTCTTCAGAGTCTGCATGTCCTCCCTGTGGTCACATGGTATTTCTCTGGTTTCCTCCCAAAGACATGCTGTAGGTGGATTGGATACTCTAAATTGGCCATAGGCATGAGTGTGTGCATGTGTGTGCCTTCTGTGGAAGGTTGGGTGCCTGGCTGACAACTTGACACTATAAAACTCCACTGCCAGTCATGAGCGGACAGGTGATCTTCTGTGGTGACCCTTAACCGGGAAAAGCCGAAAGAAGATTTGCCTTTATTTCAGGTACATGTTTGCAGCTGTGCTGTGGAGTGAATGAGTGTCATTTACTTAGAGAGGTCAGGATATTATCAAACTCATTAACAAACTGAAAGTCACACCACAATGATAACATTTTTCATTGTCACCAGTCTAATTAAGCTGAACATTATAAACATTTCTCTCTTTCTCTCTCTCTCTTCTTTAAATAAATTGTACTTTGGAGCCATAGCAGCTAGGCAGCTAATGGAAGCAGAATGATGATGTAAGGGTTTTTTTTTTTAATTCACACAAACAACAGACCTGTCAACTACTCTGTGTTTGGCATAGAGCTTTGACTTTAATTTGAATATCTGTATCTGCACTGCTGCTTTGATTTGACATCAGCTCCAGGTTTAGAGCCAATGAGAGTGAGACTTCCTTGACATTATAATAGTCAAAAATGGACCACTAGTGGACAATCCTGCAGTCTAGCAATAGTGTGATCTGTTAAAAGTTAATGGTATTGCTCAGTGTTGAAATGTTATGTTTAGTTTATATCTGGTCGGTAACTGCCCAGAGCATTTTGGGTATGCACATTATTTATTTTCTGTGTGTGTGTGTGTGTGTGTGTGTGTGTGTGTGTGTGTGTGTGTGTGTGTGTGTGTGCGTGTATGTGTGTGTTGGTGCGTGTGTCTGTGTGTGTGCGCGCGTGTGTGTGTGTGCATGTCTGTATGTGTGCGTGTGTGTACGCGTGTGCATGCGTGTGTGCATGTGCGTGTGTTTGTGTGTGTGTGCGTGTGTGTGTGCGTGTATGTGTGTGCTTGTGCGTGCGTGTGTCTGTGTGTGTGTGTGTGTGTGTGTGTGTGTGTGTGCATGTCTGTGTGTGTGTGCGTGTGTGTACGCGTGTGCGTGTGCATGTGTTTGTGTGTGTGTGTGCGTGTATGTGTGTGTTTGTGCGTGCGTGTTTCTGTGTGCATGTGTGTGCATGTCAGTGTGTGTGCGTGTGTGTACGCGTGTGTGTGTGTGTGTGTGTGTGTGTGTGTGTGTGTGTGTGTGTGTGTGTGTGTGCATGTTTATACATTTCAAGCTTCCATTCTATCAAAAAAAAACTACAGACTGCCAATCTTCCTCTTACTTCATCTCAATATTTATAAAATAAAAACAATATTCTTTGGAACCAAACAAAAGCTAAACAAATCCCACCACCATCACCGCTGCTGCCAGTACTAAACTTTGATGACAATAACACTGCATTAGAAAATCTCTCTTCATTTTAATTCCTAGGAGTAGGGGTACAGCCATCCCTTAACCTCAACCTACATATTGAAATTGCTGGGAAAAAAGATTAACCTACTACTATTCTGGGCAAACAAAATGGCCTTCTTTCTTTCATAGGGTTATAGGTTCATAGGTTGGTACTAGGATATTGGCCCTAGGGCCTGTACAATCCTAGCCATAACAATTCCCTGGCTATTTCTTCCCACAGTACTTACTTCCCTGGACCCCTGTCTAGCAGGGCAACTGACATGATCCCCGGGGTGAATTTCCTATCTCCCATCCAATCATCAAGGTTCCTTTTGAAGAGGACCAAAGAGGCAGTCTGCTTGACATGTATGGGCAGTCTGTTCCAGAGTCTGGGGAGTTTCTGGGTCAGGAACCTATCCCTCCAGCATGTTTTGTTCATTGTGATGGCAAAGTTTAGATCCCTGGAGCGTGTGTCTCTGAGGGACTGAGATTTCTTTAAGTGTAGCATGTCCAACAGCTCAGGGTTTGACATGGCCTTGTATGTTAAGCAAAGATCACCTCTGAGTAGACGATATGCAACAGAGTATAGGTGGAGTTTTTTTAGATGGTCAGCATAGGGCATCTGCTTTAGGCCTGTGATTCTTTTAGTGAGGTATTTCTGTGGCCTTTCCAGTTGTTGCAGATGTCTTAAGAGGTACATACCAAACAGGGAGTTGTATTCTATAATGGGTCTAATGAGGGATGAGTACAGTGGGACAATAACTTCCTTTTTTTCTGGATGAAAAGCCCTTACTGATGAGGTGTGCCACATAGAAGAATTTCCTGACTATTGTGGCGATGTGGTTATCGAAGATGAGACCACTGTCCACCTGTGCCCCTAAGTCTCTTATCACACTTTTGGTGTTTAGTGTACTGCCACCTGTGTGGTAATTCATGGGTACATTTTTTTCCCAGAGGGTATATCTATACATTTCTTGACATTGAGCTTGAGCCCATGGCTCTGGCACCAAGCATCTATTTCTGTAAGACCCTTTTGTAGAATATCCAAATCATTTGGGGATTCAGTAATGGCTCCAAGTTTGCAGTCATCTGCAAACTTTGTTAGCCAGAGTCCATTAATGTTGGCCTGTACTTCAGAGAAGTAGATGCCAAACAAGAGTGGTCCAAGTACTGAACCCTGAAGTACTCCACTTGTCACTTGTCTAGAGCTGAATTTGGAGTCAGCTACTTTTACAGTGTGAGTTCTGTCAGTAAGCCAGTTGGCAACCCATCGAGTGACATAGGGATTAATGCCCAGCTTAGTAAGTTTATCTATGATTCCAGAGTGGGGGATGGTGTTGAAGACCTTGATGAGGTCCAGATAGGCTGTGTGGACCACCTTACCATTGTCCACAGCTCTGGAGACTGATTGGAAGAAGTCATTCAGGTTCAGGAGACAGGATCAGCCCTTCACGGACCCAAATTGCATGGGGTCCAGTGTTTGAAGATTTCCAATGTCTTTGTTTATAAGTTCCATGATAATATGTTCCATGACCTTGCAGATCAGGCTTGTCAGACTGATGGGGTGGTAGTTCCCGGGGTCCAAGGTGGATCAACCCCTTGTGGAGTGGGATAACTGTAGCTGTGCGCCACTCAGTGGGCACAAAGCCTGAGGTGAGGTTATGATTAAACATGACAATTAGGTGAGGTGCCAGTTAATTTCATAGTTCATGTAGTACACAGCCTGGTATGTCATCTGGTCCCATGGAGGCTGTATTCTTAGCTTTGGAGAGTGTGTTTTTTACCTGTGTGGCCGTTATTACCGGAATTTGGCAATCTTTCGGTATTGAGATAGGCCCTTTCGGGGTGATAGGGGAGTGAAGTTTGCACTGAATTGATTTGCCAAGATATTGCCAATATCCTTGGAATCAGTATATTTAATGCCATTCTGTTGTAGCTCAGAGCAGATCTGAGCATTGCCATTTAGATTCTGTATGCATATTTAATTCTGAATATTCCTGAATAGCAATATGTAAAGACATTCTACTAGCCCAAGTAGGATATGAATTGCCATTAATAGCATGCACCTCAAAAATAAACTCCATAATGATACATACAATTACCAGAAAGCTCTTCAGAGTTATCATACACTCACAAAAGCATGAACATAATAGCACAGCACTACAAAAAGTAAAATGTCTCTCAGTTAAACAAAGATCTGAACTGTGCTTATGATCTCAAATATTTAAACTCCACAACAGACAAACATATAAGGAACCCTCTTCCTACAAACTCATAAATCAAAGTCACCCAGTTCCTAACTAACCTATAGGCTCCAAAAACGAAACTACAATGCACATGTCTTAGCTGCCCCTTTACTATGACCTCATGTATAAGAATCTACCCTAGTCAAACTCAAAGAAATATCTTCTCACCCAAAACTCTGCAGAGAACTAAAACATCTTCTTGATAATGCTTCATGCAAATGCCATCTCTCTGTGGATTCATTACCCAAAAGAATCTTGCTATCCTTCATCAGTCTAACTCCATATAATCATCATCATCATCAATTTGTTTCTTCCCACTCACTACATGGAGTCAGGGGGGGTCATACCAACTGGCATCATCTCTCTCAATGTAATGCCACTGTCCTACCTTCAACAGTCATGCCATGTTGCAGGTCTTCTCAAACAGAATCCATCCATCTCTTCTCTGGATGGCCTCATTTCCTCTTGTTTTCTTTCTGGCTGTCTCAAATATTATATTTATTTTTAGTTTTTTATTTAACATTTGTTTACCAGGAAAGTCCAACTAGGACAAAGCCTTTTTCAGAGGAGGCCCAGAGAGAAATGTTTCAGACGTATATCTTTGTAATGTGGGGAGGAAAACAGAGCACCCAGAGGAAACCCACATGAACGCAGGAAGGACATGCAGACTCTGCAAAGAAGACACCCCAGCTGAGAACCAACCAGAGAGCCTCTTGTTGTGAGGTGACAGCACTAACCAATGCAGATTGTCTTTTGCTTTCCCAGATGTGACCAAACCACAGAAATCTGTTCTCTTTAACTTCTTCTGTCATTGGAGCTACTTGTGCTTCTGCTCTGATGTCCTCATTTCTTCACCTGTCCCACAGGGTGCATCCCACCACCCATATCAGGCACTTTATTAGTATCATCACAAATGTCTTCAGCTGCTCTGCCTTAAATGCCCAGGTTTCTTTACTACACAGTAGTGCTAGTTGCACCAGATGTTTGTACTCCTTACTTCCAAGTTTCTTTGGCATTCTTCCATCACACACTAAGCTGACACTCTGTGCTAGTTGGCTGCAGCCCTTCTGATTCTAGCTTTGACTTCCTCATGCAGACTTCACTTTTGCCAGCTCTGCCTTGAGTAGCATAAAGTTTGCTTTGGAGAAGTTTTTTACCGTGGTTTCTCTGGGAGGGGGTGAGGGTAGTATGTGGATATCTAGGGTGATGAGTTTATGGTCTGATCTGACAAATGAGGAATTTACCACAGGTGTGGAGCATTTATCCCCCATGTTGGTGATAACCAGGTCCAGTATATTGTTACCTCTCATGGGGTGCTAATAAGCTGGTCCAGGTCATTTGAGTTTATATATTTGAGGAAGCGCTGAGCAAAGGTTTAGTGCTTCTGTAGTTTTTCCAGTTAATGTTTGGGTAATTGAAATTACCCAGTATAAGTGTGTTTGGTTGGACCTTCATGTTTTCCAGTATCTCGAGGAACAAGGAGTAGGTGTCTTGGGTCAGGGATGGTGATCTGTAGCAAGCTACAATCTGAATTGCAGTTTTGCCCATTGTAAGTTGCACTTGGATGATCTCCGAGGCATCATACTTTGCAACCAGTCTGGAGGTGTGATTATCCTTGTTGAATATGGATGCGCCTCCTCCCTTTGTATTTCAGTCCGGGTTATGTGGCCAAAATGTGTGATATGAGTTGTAGCCTGGTATCTCTGGGGTGCTCTCTTGAGCCTTGAACCAGGTCCCTGTTACTGCACAAATATCGATGCTCTCCATATTGAGGAGTGCCTCAAGAGAGTGCATTTTGAGCTTTAAACTCCTAGCGTTGAGCAGCATGACCCTCAGTTTTTTGTCACTGGTACTTGTTACGGCAGTGGATTTGTCTTTTGAGCCTTGCCTAAAAAAGGCACTATGGGGGTGGCAAGAGCCTTTGACAGTATTCTGTATCCTAGGGGTGACAGGTGCAAGCAATCTCTGGTGAAGCATCGAGGCTTGTCAAGTATGTCATCCCAGACAGACAGATACTAGATCTCCCTTGAATGACACCAGAAACTTAGCCAATTGTTGAAATTTATCATTTTTCCTTGTACTGAGGTATCCATCTTGGTGAGGGTAAGATGCAGCTCAGGGCTAGGGTCATACCTGCCTTGGTTACATGATCAGCTAGCTCTTCTATATCCCTTTTCATGTAGTCCAGGGAGGTACGTCTCAAGTCATTCACAGCAACAATGACAGAGTCATATTTGTACTTGTCATGGAGTGACCTGAGTGCGTGGGTAATGTGGTGGATTCTGGCACCCAACAAGCAGCTGACGGAGACCTTCTCTTTGTTCAGCCTGGTGAGAGAGACATCTGTGTGCCTGACTATGGAGTCACCTATTACAGGTGTGTTAGGTATGGTGTTTTGCCTTAAGGGCTGTGGTTGTCTGGCACACTGGTGTTGGAGGTTATGTGTTGATTTCAGTCTGTTAGTGGGTGTAGGTTGCTTGCATGTCTGCTTTGGAGGTCTCTGCTGATTTTTATTTAGAGCCTCCAAATATGTCTTTGTGAATCTATGTGTGTGGTTTGTAGTTGCATGTTTGGTGGGTCTATGTGCAGTAAGTGGGGTGTTGCAGGTTGGTACCTTCTCCTCCTGACTGTCAAATCCAGTCATGGCTGGAGAGAGCTTTGCCTCAAGTTTGGCTGTATAAGTGCATCTCTTGCAGATTTTGCTGTTGTGTGGTAGGAGGAGAGGGTTGTCTGTGTACATGAGGCAGTTGTGACATTGCCTCAGGATGTCCATATTCATCAGGTGAACAAGAGAATACCGTGGGAGCTGGCTCTTGCCTGAGAGAGTTTCAGAACTTATTCTTATTTACCTGCTGGGGAGAGTAGTTTGGCTGTTCCCTACAAACAACTGTAGGGGATCGAGTACTATTGGTTGTTTGTGCTTCTGTCTCTTTTTGGATCAAGTGCTAGTCCAAAAGCACTGATCTGAGTGCTAAATATGAAAAACTGGCTAGTGCTAAGGGAAAATCTGGAGAGCAGACTCAGCGGCGCCAGGAATAGTTTAACCCTAGCTAACTGCCGCTGCGCTATGCGCAAATCCGCACAAATGCGGTTTTTATACCAGAAAAATTAAAGAGATAGAAATTAGCCCAAAATGGCCAATAAACCTACAGTTTCTGGGCAGAAAACACTCCTCCAAGGACAGGTAGGCTGTTCAGAGCTCTCCACTCTCACTGGTGAACAAAGAAACTTCCTTTTTGCCCAAGTAAGGTCTGGCCAACTCAGAAGCTTAAACAGTCCAGGTATCAGCAAGTATCTGAAACTGGACTTTTCTAGCTTAGTAAGGTGGGAAAATAGCAAGGTATTTTTGTTTTTTTTTTTTTTCAGTAAAACAATGGAAACAAACAAAAAAACACTTTTAAAGAACAGTAATGGCTGTCACACATGTGTGGGAAGTCAGTAACAATAAAAAACACAATTTGCAACAAAAAATAATGTTTTTAATTGCAAACACAAATAAATGCTGTTACAGTACAAAAATAGACATTTTAGAAGCAGTAAACACCAGAAAACGAGTGGTTAGGCGGAAATAGCTTAAATATCAAGAAAAAGCCAGAAAAAGGTATTTAAACACTCCAAAGTCTCTCCTTTTGTCTCATTGGCACTGTAGGTCTCTGCAGGACACCTGGGCAGAATCTGCTGAGCTTATACAAATGCAAAAACTGCGCAAATGCGTTTTTTATACCAGAAAAATTAAAGAGATAGAAATTAGCCCAAAATGGCCAATAAAACTACAGTTTCTGGGCAGAAACCACTTCTTCCATGGACAAATAGGCTGTTCAGAGCTCCCCACTCTCACTGGTGAAAAAAGAAACTTCCTTTTTGCCCAAGTAAGGTCTGGCCAACTCAGAAGCTTAGACACAGTCCAGGTATCAGCAAGTATATGAAACTGGACTTTTTCAGCTTAGTAAGGCGGGAAAATAGCAAGATGTTTTTTTCAGTAAAACAGTGGAAACAAACAAAAAAAACACTTTTAAAAGACCAGTAATGGCTGTTGCATGTGTGTGTGGGAAGCCAGTAACAATAACAAATACAATTTGCAACAAAAAAACAATTTTTTTAAAGTGCAAACACAAATAAATGCTTGTTACAGTACAAAAATAGGCATTTTAGAAGCAGTAAATGCCAGAAAATGAGCGTTTAGGTGGAAATAGCTTAAATATCAAGAAAAAGACAGAAAAAGGTACTTAAACACTCCAAAGTATCTCCTTTTGTCTCACTGGTGCTGTAGGTCTCTGCAGGACACCTGGGCAGGATCTGCTGAGCTTATACAAAAACCCACTTCTTCAACTCCGCATATTTTCCCTTCTTTCTGAACTCTTGTATTTTCTCTATGGTCAAACTGAAGTTTTTTTGTTGACATAATAACCTTCTGTGACCAGTGCTTGTGGCTTATCCTTTGAGCAGACTGTTTAACTGGGGGTGACTTTGCAGTTGCTGATTTTACCCACATTACCCTTTCCTTACTATGAGGAAGCCCACTTGAGTAGCATGATGGCCACTCTTGTATGTGACCTTGTGACTGTCACTCGTGCTGAAGCATGTGTTGACCAGCATCAATCTGTCTGCATATAGAAGTCTAGAATGGCCTTTCCTTCTTTATTCCCGGCCACTCCCGGTCAACAAATGTAAGTAAATAAATAAATAAATGCATACATACATACATAAATAAGTGGACCCAGGCAGTCTGCATAACGTGTCTGTCCTGATATGTGCATTCAGGCCTTTTGTTATCAACACTGCTGCACAGATGCACTTTTTCCATCTTTTTTAACCCTGCTGTGGTTCAGAGGCTGAGACAATGAGTACTGCTCCATTCTTATACTGGAGTCTGATTGCCATCAATCTGTCATTAATTTTAGTGACACCCATCACTGTGTTTTGATGCTTCACCACAATTCCCACACCATTTTCAGTTTGTCTTCCATTTGAGTTGAAATATGCCCTGAATTCCAAGCCAAGAGGATATGATACACTGTCGTTCCAACTTGGATTGGACACAGAGGATGTCCAGCCTCCTTCTTTACATTAAGATAGAAAGCTTGCAGGTACAGCAAGTGCAAACGGCCAACAGTAACAGTTAGCGCTTACCGTAATGTCTTCAAACGGCCAACAGTAACAGTTAGAGCTTACCGTAATGTCTTCAAACAGCCAACAGTAACAGTTAGCGCTTACCGTAATGTCTTCAAACGGCCAACAACAGTAACAGTTAGCGCTTACCGTAATGTCTTCAAACGGCCAACAGTAACAGTTAGCGCTTACCGTAATGTCTTCAAACGGCCAACAGTAACAGTTAGCGCTTACCGTAATGTCTTCAAACGGCCAACAACAGTAACAGTTAGCTCTTACCGTAATGTCTTCAAACGGCCAACAGTAACAGTTAGCTCTTACCGTAATGTCTTCAAACGGCCAACAACAGTAACAGTTAGCGCTTACCATAATGTCTTCAAACGGCCAACAGTAACAGTTAGCGCTTACCGTAATGTCTTCAAACGGCCAACAACAGTAACAGTTAGCGCTTACCGTAATGTCTTCAAACGGCCAACAACAGTAACAGTTAGCGCTTACCGTAATGTCTTCAAACGGTCAACAGTAACAGTTAGCTCTTACCGTAATGTCTTCAAACGGCCAACAACAGTAACAGTTAGCGCTTACCATAATGTCTTTAAACGGCCAACAGTAACAGTTAGCGCTTACCGTAATGTCTTCAAACGGCCAACAGTAACAGTTAGCTCTTACCGTAATGTCTTCAAACGGCCAACAGTAACAATTAGCTCTTACCATAATGTCTTCTACTTCCAAGTTGTACTTGTCAGTGAACTATACTGAGTGTAACAATCCTTACTTCATGTTTGGCGTGTTGATTGGTTTTACATCTTGCTTTCACTCAACAGAGCTATTCCACCTAACTCAGGCTGGGCAAATGGATACCAGTCAGCCAGTAACTTTCAAACCCTGGCTGCTGGGCATTATTTTGGGGACACACTGTCCAGTAGTTTACTTTTGTATATTCCTACACATGTGTGACTGCTCCTCTCCATATTGTATTAGTGATCAATTTGGTTTTCTTTGGCCTAAGACTATAGTTAGCCTGTTGAGGTCAGTGATCTATGGTTAAAAGTTTCAAATAAATAAATAAAAATAAATATATAAATAAAAAAATAATACAATATGAAGGAAGGGCACAGGACTGTGGAAAATGCAGTATGCTCGGTGGAAAAACACAGAAGAGTTTATTGACAATATCTTAGTCATGTGACAATATGATTTTGGAATGCCCCTCTCACTGGATCTATGTATCCAGTGGAATTAAAATTTTATTTATTTATTTATTTATGTATGTATTTGCAGTTTGTTAACCTGGAAAGTCCACTGGGCCTAGAATAACTCATTTTCAATGGAGGCCCGGGAAGGAAAGCTCCATGATTCAGTATTTACAAAAATATATTGTAAAATTCATAACTATAATGTTTATAATAATAAAGAAACAAAACATTTCAAGTAGTTCATAAAAGAAAAACTTATTTTTAATTATGTAATTCAATAACCAAAAAGCTATGAGGAATTTTATAGAGAGAGAGAGAGGTATATTTGAGAAAAAAGTAAAGAGACAAAGTTTGGATCAAGAAGAGGAAATTTATAGAGAGAGAGAGAGAGAGAGAGAGAGAGAGAGAGAGAGAGAGATACACTTTTGAGAAAAATTTGGATCAAGAAGAGGTTATTAGAATATTTTTGAGATAGGAGGAGGCTTAGGGATGAGTTAGAAGGAAGTGAAAGGGTAATGTATCAGAAGGAGTGAGAGCAGGAGAATTCCCAGAGGAAGGAGAGATGATTATGGGTAGTTCTGATGTGAGGGGGAAGTGAATTATATGACCTGGCAAGGGAGAATGATAGTAAAAGTTGTCCTGGGGTATGTTTGGGTTTGTAAAGTTCTAGAAGATTTTGATTATCGGATCTGAGAGTTCTGTGAGGTTGATGCATTTTTAGGGTAGAAGACAGGGAGGAGCATTTAGAGGGTTTAAATATGAGCCTATGTGCTGTTGTTACCTTAATAAATATCAAATAGTAAGGGAGTTCCAACCAATTGAGTAAATGGAGTGAGTTGCAGTGGTGAGTTGAGGATTTGGATCCAGTGGCGAACTTTGATATTTTATTAAAGCAGCAAGATAGTTTAGATTTAAGGGCTGATTGAAGATTGGTAAGGAGTGGGGGTTCCATATAGGAGAGAGAGAATGAGGTATGTGGTAAATAGGAGTTGTTTGGATGAGGGAGTAAGGTATTGACTATGACAGCAAAGCATTCCGAGCTTTTGATGTTTTTTTTTAATATTTGTTTGTAGATGTATGTCAAATTTTAATTTATCATCAATAATGACACCCGGCAGCTTTTCATAGGGAACTATTTTGATAGAGGTCTTATTTTGGCTGAAAATAGAGAAGGATGCTTTGTCGATGTTGGTGTTTCTAGAGGGGGTGAAACTCATTATTTTGGATTTTGAGGCATTGAGTGCTAAATGACTTTCTAGCATCCAAGACTCAGTGCAGGAGAAGGCTGCTTGAGTTAAATTGATCAGTTTAGGGAGGGATTTGGCTGAGCAGATGATAGTAGAGTCATCTGCATATTGGATGAGTGTAGTGTTAGGGATGCTTTGATAGAAGTCATTAATAAATATATTAAATAGTAAGGAGCCCAGAATAGA